>NW_008609072.1:7500-35494 GCF_000691845.1 Merops nubicus
ACTGCTGAGACATACTGAAACTTAATTCCTCTGAAGACACGTGAGCTCCTTTTAAGTTTCAAACCTACACCACTGAGAAACATCTTAGTAGTGTGTATTCAAGACTAGTTTCTCTTTAGCTATTCTTCTCATCCTTTTTGCTGTTTGTATTTTTTTTTAATGGAGCACTGATTTAACAGTGGACTATAAATAAATTATTATTTTTGGTCATTCTCTAAGTGTTTACCCCCTGATTTTTTCTCTAACCAGTTTTGATATACCCCAGTATGAAATGCACTTTTTGTGATGATGCAGACAGCAGTTTACATATATATTTAAAAACTCAGATTACAACTCTCTCCTACTACAAGTACATAGCATTTCACCTCCAAATGTAGTTCCAGAGTTAAATCACACATCAGCATACAAGAAAATCAAAAGAAATGCAGCAGCATCTCTTTAAGGAACAGAATTTGGAATGCTACAAAGAAAAGAAAATAATCTAAATATCTAAAAAGCAACACTTCCACACATCTTATATTTAAAACTCTAATCTGTAAACGGTCAAAGTTTTCTTTTAAAAGTTAAAGGTGCACAGAAAATTAAAAATCAATTAAGGGATTCCCCCCAACCCCCCTTTTCTACAACATATAGCATGCTTGTATTATGCTTCTTCCTATTAGAAATTCAGGTCTTGTCTGTCCTAGGAGACTGCATGGTGACTGGAGAACTGGATTGAAATGATCACATCATCACAAGGAAAAAGAATGTGAAAACTACGTGGAAAACTGCTCTTTGGGCAAGGTTTCCATCAGTTTTAGTTTATTAACCAACGTTGATCTCATCCAGCTACTAAATAAGAACAAGGTAGATGAAAAGATTTTTCCTTGTTGTCTCAATAACCCTCTAAAGTATAGTGTGAGAGATGAAAATGAACATGCTCTAACACACACTAGTCTTCCATGGGTCTGTTTGGGGGGGAACAGCCTCAACATTTTACAATCTTCAAGGTAAAAAAAGCAGAGAAAATATTAATAAGAAATAAATATTGCAGAACCAAGAACTTTTTCCAAGTTTCCTTTATGCCTCATAGGGCAACAGAAACCACAGCATGAGGGGGGGGGAAAAAAAAAAAAAATGTATTTTTTTCTGCTTTTCAAGTCTTCTTTCATGTTTGAGAGAAAATCCTCCTGTAAGTTTTGACTGAGTGGCTTAAAAGAAGACCTTCATTTACCTATTATTTAACACTGATTTAAATTACTAGGTTTCTTAAGTTTTTGACCTCCTGTATTTTATGATGTATTTAAAACACTTTGACTCTCATGAACCATTTAATTAAGTAGATAACTGCACATTTGTCCTACTTGCCATTCACCAAAGTGAAGCCTCAACACTACTTCTGAAACTATCCTGTATGCCTGTCATTCCTCAGTTTTTCTTTCAAATCACAGGGTGGGAAAACTTGTCCTTGATTATTTCTATGATGGTGATGGCATCAACACATAGCATTGCAAAAAATTAAGAAATAACTTTGCAATTTTTACATTTGATACCTCTCAATAAAGTCTGTATGGAAGAAGAAATCAGATTCTCTCAGATGATATAAAGTGCTATAATTGACTTCTACAGAACTGCAGCTCTTTAAGCCAGCTGAAGATCTTGTCCACAAACCCTCAGGCATGGGTGATCAAACCAATAATTTGGAAACATTGGTCTCCATGCCTTCTACACCAGACTGTGCTACAGGGAACAGATCACAGTCATGAAAAAAGAAAGTTCTCTTAGTTGTATAAAAAATGAGACAAAAAAAAAAAATCTCAGTATTGAGCTCAATATTAGAGTGTTATTTGGGTTACAAGATTTATGGCATATTTTCTACCCAACTAAGGCAATTCACCAAGTAGGCATCTACTCAGTCATTTGCCTTCATCAATAAAATGGAGTCTCGATCAGAATCAGATGCTTGTTTTTCAGAATTAAAGAATCCATGTCATAGTTAAAACACTTTCATATGCTTAATGGACTTACCACAGTTGTGCTGGAAAGGGCCTTCAGGTTTGCATTATAATTGTCACATTTTCTGGCTACGTTTTCAAAAGTTAAAAAAAACATTAAGTCCTTGCTGGACACAGCAGTGCCCATAACACAAACCTTTATTTGAAGACTGAATACAACTCTGACTTGAAAGGAGAGTATTGATCATTAATGAATGGGAAGGGTGATCAGAGTATCATCTAATTAAAAGGTAGGCATGATGGGATATCCTGCTGGCTTTAAAGGAGAAAATGTGATTCTGGGTCGCTTTGTGAACGTCCCTGGTTTGAAGCTTTTGTGCCATTTGATCTCACAGAAGGTGTAATCTGAGCAGGACCAGAACATGTGCCAGCCAAAGACAACTTGAGTCTTGAGGCTGACCAAGCAAGCACAAACATGGGCTGAAAAATGTCTCTGTGTGGGTCCCAGCTGATTTTTTTAATTAACCTTGGGGCTGGGATTCCCATGCAAAGCACAAACCACGACGTATGTTGCTGCCTTGTGAACTGGTCAAACAGAGGGGTGGTGGTGGGATAACTGAGGGATTCCTGTCTTTATATACACTCTGCTCACCAACCTGCCTCAATAACTGACTTTGGTACTGACTCACACAGCATGGCTCTATTCTTATGAGTGACCTCAAAAGCCTACACATTTGAGATCGTCTTGGACCTTCTCCCACACTGAGATCCTAATGAGGGGGAAAAAAGGACTCAAACCATAAGAGCACCTCAGAAATTCTATGTTTGGCTTAGACTGTTCCACAGATTGTTCCTGCTTGAAATGTTAGAATTTTGATTATCAGTAAATAAACCAGCCGAGCACTCTGGGTTCCTAGAAGCTCAAGTGTGTATGTGTGTGCACAAGGATGAGCACATGTGTAAAGGGCCTCTGTGCAACCTTTCACAGCAAATCAGCCAATGACAAATGCTTTTCATGTATTTGGAAATGTGCTTTCATAGTTCAGCCCTTGGGGGCTTGAGAACTTTGCTCATGGTACCTGTGGGGCACTATACAGTAATCTCTGAGAAACTGCATGCTAGATTAGCTCTGAGGACTTTACTGATGACAAAAGGTGCTGAGGATCTGTATGTTTGTGAGGCTTGATGAAGACTTGTGCCTCCCAGTCAAGCAGCATCACAGACAGAGTCGTTATCCCACTCCAGGCAGTGCTGGTCAGGCCACACCTGTAATACTGTGTTCAGTTTTGGTCCCTGCTACACATGAAAGATCTGGACAGGCTGGAGAGGGTCCAGAGAAGGGCCACAAAGATGATCCAAAGGCTGGGAAGCTGCCATGAGGAAAGGCTGAACTGGGTTTGTTCAGCCTTGAGGAAAAGAGGCTTTGGGGAGACCTTATGACCATGTTCCAGTATTTAAAGGGTGGCTACAAAGAAGATGGAGATTACCTTTTTACCAGGAGTCCCATGGAAAAGAGGAGGGATAATGGGTACATGTTACTGCTAGGAAGATTCCAGCTGGACATGAGGAAAATTTTTCCAAGAATTTTCACAAGGTCTCGTAGACTTTCTTCCCACTGAAAAGCTCTGACAAAGAATGTAACTGAGGCATAAAGGTCTTCTTCTGGCACACCAACAAGTTCTGTTAGCTCTGTTTCAAATGGTCCCCATGGAGAAGTGATGGATTTGTTTTGTTGGTAAATACTCCTATGATTAGTATTCTAAAGACCATGCAATTCAACTATTAGACCACATCTAATGTAGATGTAGTACTTGAACTCTACCTGCCACCCAGTGCAATAATCCACCCCAAATTAATTTTCCATGATTTTAACAGTAGATTTATGCACTGTTCTATACGTTAAAAGAGACTCCAAAAACTTGAGAAAAATGATGTTATTCCTCCTGTTTCTACTGCTATTTCTACACTGACATGCCACAGAAATATTTTGACAAATACTAGAATATTTTAGAAAGATGAATAAAAGCAATGAACTATGAAATGGTCTTGTTTATGAGAACCATCAGCACATTACCCTCATTCTTTTGGTCCAGAAAAGGCCACAGATCAGTCAAGATCCAGAAAATGATCTTCACTTTGACACAAAAGCAGATGTAGATGATTGAAAATTCGAAGCTTATTTGTATTTTTTTTTCCTGTTTTAAAAAATAAATCTTACTACAGCCAAGTTTCTACATAATGTGCTCCAGAATAAAATATTTGAAGGCTACGAGAAGACAGACAAAGAGTGGACTGATAATACAGCTGCACAGAAAATGAGCATCTGAACAGCACCACATTGATTTATTATGCAGAATAATGTATTATATTATGAGAACATGTAGATACTGCCTCCAGCACGACTCTAACAGGTTAAATTCTGTTGTTATAATTGTTTATGTATCTCACCTCTTTACAACCAAGTGAACAATGTTGGAGTACAAAATCAGAAGTGCCTGGTTCCGAGTCTAGGACAACTCCTGATGAGAGTATTTAAACTTACTGTGAACCTGGCTGTGATTTAAAAGAAACCAGGGAATGAGCTGAGAATAGGAAAGGTCGTTGTGGGAAGCCCTGATGCACAGGAACAGCTCTGCTCGGAGAGGATACAGCCCCACCTTCCCACTTAAGTGCCAGATACAAAAGAAGCATCAAAATCAACACGGGAAGAGCCACGACAGCAACCACTTCCCATAAAATTCTGTATGTATATGATCCAATCCCCATGGCACGCTAAGCACCAAAACATACAGGCACGTTCAGTAGGACCAAACATTCCAGGTCAGACAGCACAAGGCTCTGAGCAACCTGCTCTAGCTGCAGATGTTCCTGTTCCCTGCAGGGGGTTGGACGAGATGACCTTTAATGGTCCCTTCCAATCTAAAATATTCTATGGTCCTATGATTTCTTTCACACTGTCTACAGCAATTCAAGCATTATTCTGAGCACTAGACAGCTCGTGGTAAGGATGCTGGTCATGGTCTTCTGCCAGCTGGAAGCTCTTAAAGGTGTGGTTTAAAGCCTATTTACCAGCAACGTACCAAAACGTGTATGTTTTGTTTATTCACTCTGTGTCTTTGCAGAAGCTGATATTCAGAGGTAAAAAATAAAAATCAATGGAGGGTGCTACACGAGATGCCAGATTTCTACACCTAGGCTTGCTTCAGCCTCAGAAAATCATGTTTAATCCTTGGTGTATAGTCACAGCATCGACTCTGTCACTGGAATTATAGATACCTTAATGCTGCTGATTTAGGAAAAGAAAAATCTGTTACTGGCAGAACTTCAGGCACCAAGAAAATCTGACTTTAACCAGTACATCCATTAATATTTTCAGTGCAACTAAATTACGTACCCAAGCCTGGACTGAGGTCTGCTTCCAGACAGGATCTTAGGATCATTTCAGTTGGAAGAGACCTTTAAGATCATTGAGTCATGGAGCATTCACTTCAAAATAATTCCAGATATTGCTACTGGTATCAGCAGGGCCAGGACCAGATCCCTGGATGCACCCATGTGCATTGCACGGGCACTGTGCATTAAAGGGCAAACTCTACAATTCTGGATGTTTTAGCTTATATTTACATCTGTATTAACTTTATACCTTTAGAAATACCTAAGATATAAGTGCAGCTCATCACCCCTCTGCTAGCCACCCCACCACATAAAAAATACTGCAGTTATATTTATGGGTACACAGGAATTCTTAGTAACAAAAGAACTAATTGTTCCCAATAATTTATTTTGTCCGGCAGCAGCAGAACTTTTCCTCTCTGTGATAAATTTGAGTCATCTGCAGTATTTCATACCATTCACAAGAAAGAGATTTAAAAATAATATTTAAACAACACTGAGGATAACAACTAAAAGGTGCCCACTAGAGACATATTCAGATGCCTGCTAAATATATTTACCTAAATCAACAACGGAGTTTTATTTGGCAATTCTACATTTTAAAGCTCAATTAGGCCAAAAAGGAGGATACTGCTTATGACTGCAAGTCTCTGCCTGCATTCATTTATTGTTCAGTTCACAGTCTCCGAATACAACACAATCCTCCAACGGAGTCAGCTTTCATAATTCAGCAGTACAAAGTCTGCAAACACATGTAACCTAGATCCATATTTCACAGTGACAGCATATGATAGCAGAATGTGAAGTATTAATGCTAGTGTCACTACAGTCCTACACTCTACTGCACTTTAAGAGAAAGCAGCTGCTGAGATGAAATGTGTGCCAACTGTCTGAAGACAGAAACATAAGAAACATTCCTTCTGTTACAAAGGGAGAGACACACACAAACAGACTTTCTTTTAGACTCAACAAGCACAAAGTTTCTTACTTTCGCCTTTTACGTTTCTATTGGGAAAGCGCTCGGGTGCTGCGTGCAGGGAGTGGGGGGAGACGTGCCTGGATGGAAGCCACGGTCCCACCCGTGGAGCACCTCCCAAAGCAGAGGAGGGATGGCTGAAGGTGATGCGTCACCACGGGAGACCTCTGGAATGGTGATGCCAATGGCCACGGTTCTCCAAAATCAGTTAGACGTACAGAAAGACTCAATTCCCGTCAAATGGCTCATGAGGGATGAGATATGATCATCCAGCATGCTAACAGGGGAAGATTTAGGACCTTCCAGGAATGCTACTGCAGCTTTTCAACAGCTGTTGAAAAAAAACATTGTCCTGCTGGCAAATGTCTCTGTCCCAACCCACCCTCATGGAGCATGTGGGGTGTACCTGCTACTGAGAGTCTTCTTCATCAGACTAAGGGACACACTGCAGAACTGCAAACCAGATTAATAAGGAGCACTTTATTCATCTATTCTCCAAGTAAAGATTGGTGGAGAATCTGCCCTTCTTGATTTGTGCCTTAGCCCTAGAAGAACCACACCAAAGCATCTCCTAATGCCCCTTAGGAACAACACCATACCATGGCATTTAGGAACCACACCAACCCCATCTCCCTATGCCCTGGAGGAACCATCTCAAACCATCTCCCTGTGCCCTGGAGGAACCATCCCAAATCATCTCCCTATGGCACTTAGGAACCACACCAAACTATCTCCCTGTGCCCCTTAGGAACCACCCCAAACCACCTCCCACACACTATCTCACCACCTTTTAAGCAGAGTGTTACAACAGGAGTGTGACATAATCTGAAACGTTTGGCTGTAATTCACTTAAAAACTAGTACAACCTCATTGACCTCCTTATCAAACAATTTATTGTGCATTTACAGGCTGGACAATGAAATAGAGGAGGTAAGGTATTAATGGTGACACTATTTGGCAAGCTCATAGCACAGTTCATTCAAAAGGCAATTTTAAAATTGAATGAAGAGGTTTGACTAGGCAATAAAACCAGCCACAATGCCAGTGAGCAGTACTTAGGAGGAAAGCCTCTAATTATCCTATTTATAAATCAACAGCAATTTTACTGATGACTTCTTCTCAAACTTGATTAAAATAACTTCAAAAAAATTAAAAAATAATCAGATCATATTTATTTTATTATATTACGATTTAAAAGTATTATTGATTCCATTCATAAATGAAAATGATAAAAACTTGAGGACAAGAATGAGACAACATTTTTTAAGGGAAACATTTGTACAACACTCTGCAACATAATTATAGTGCTGCCCTTGGGGAAGGGGATTTTATTTTATAATGAGAATGTTTACACTGTTATGGGGTTCAATCTATCTGGGAGGGAAGGTTAAACTTCTTTCCATTAAAGACAGCCTTATAATGAAAAGCTCTGAAAGGGGAATGGAGTCTAATATAGTAGATGTAATGGCCTATTAAATGATTCACACACACAAAATGAATCAAATTCATTGTATCTTACTGCTCTTTTATGACAAAATTGTTGAAAAAATAAAACTATTGTCAAGATAATTGCATATTACATAGACTGTATTACTGTAACTACTATTCTTATTGGGTGACCCACAGTCTACATTTTAGGTACATTAATAGGACATTACATTTTAAATACTTTATAGTATTGGAATGTTGCACAAAAATCCCACTTTCACTCTGAAGGCAAAAATCAATTTAGACTTAAAGTCATGCTGCAATTCTGCATCATTCTTTTTCAATTAAGTTTTTGCATACATTCTTTATGATGTCATTTCTACATTCCTGCAACAGATGTTTGTTTATATCCCAATTTACTAAAATGCTGCAGTACCAGTTCCTGCTATTTTGAATGTAACCTCTACAACTAACTCATGTTCCCAAACACAGTGCAATAAATGTTTTCTTAAACTTGTCCCCTCAATCTACTGCTAAAAATCACCACCTCTGATCATTACACAGTGATGGACATTGCTCTTAAAGGAGCTTGAATGTGTTAAGGAAAGAGAAGAAATTAAATAAAAGTCATAGTATATCCCTAAAAATATATCTCACATATTTCAGCAGATCAAAAAAGAGAAGTGTCACAATTGCTTCACACAAGAAGACTTCTGGGTTTTGCATGAAGGACTGAAAATTTAGCTCCTTTGTCAAGACCTGATTTGCCATGAGATCTATAATGCAGTAATTTGGCCTACTCGTAATAAAAATTACTGTTCATTAAGGAGTTAATCTTGGAAACACACATGCAAACTTGGAAGATTTATATGACTATCGTTAGTCACCTATAGAACTGTCCATGTGTACTCAAGCACAGTTAGATTATATATAACCAGAATTTATATATAATATATATAAACATCAGAATACCTATTTTATATAGAGAGACATCAGAAACCTTGTATTGTTATCTTTTTGGGGTGCTAAAGCTTCTTAATACTGACTGCATTATTTTCAGGTGTTGGAAAGTCACAGGAGGTACTAGGTGCTATCACTATACAAGTTAAACTATTAGTTAAAATGAGAATATTTCAGATACTTTTATCAAAGAAATGAAACACATAACCAACAGTGGCCAGAGTGATCATTTTTTGTGGACAAACAGACAAAACCTGGGACACCATAAACAGTTAAAACTTCAGATTTTGAAAAGTACTAAGGGAAGTTTACAGAAGCTTTTTGCAGGTATATCAAGAACTTCAAAGCACCCAGAAATCTCAAATAATTTCAGCTGACTTGTACAAAATCTAAGTCAGATTTTTTCAAGCCTCCTGGTGGTATTTAAACTTCTCAAGGGAGTGCGACCTCGCAGGATTTAGGTCCTTATATTTTAGGGAAGGAAACCAGGGGCTAAAGGACTTATTTAAGCATCTGAAGGCAGCCATGCTTTTTCTGAGCTTTGAGACCC
This sequence comes from Merops nubicus, assembly GCF_000691845.1. Classification (NCBI taxonomy): domain Eukaryota; kingdom Metazoa; phylum Chordata; class Aves; order Coraciiformes; family Meropidae; genus Merops; species Merops nubicus. The sequence goes on from NW_008609072.1 coordinate 16,742, forward strand.
ATTTTCAGCAATAAAAATATTTCAATCTATTTGCCATTATTTACAATATAGGAGGAAAACTTGATGCAAGCACCAAGGCACGAGTGGTGCATGAGGAGCTACACCAAACTCTGTTGCTTCTCCCCAGCTTCTTGGGAGAACCTGCTCAGCTTGGGTGAAAAGCCCAACATTCCTCATCTACAACTGCCTGCAGAAACTAGCATCATTTAGACACGTTAATCTCCTCAACTAATTATGCTGGATGGATTTTTTTAAAAATATAATTTAAAACCAGACTAAAATTTGATGCATTATTTCACAGCACAAGACTATTTCTTAAAGCTTCAATACTGTAAACTGATGCAAGAAAAATCAGTTCAAACATACTTACATTACAGGAATTAAGGTGGGGACTTTTGCTTAAGTTCCTCTTATTAGAATTCCAAGTAATAGACATAATCCAAATTTTCTAATCTGAAATGAGATTAGGTTCTCCTGCAGCCCATGCCCTCCTCCAGCAGGCAAGCCTCAGTTCCTAAGCACCAGTCAACTGCTATCAAACATGAGTGCAATAAAACAAATTAATCCTTCACATCTCATTGAGGCATCCCATACCTGAAGGTGAGAAATTAGAAAAGAGTATCTGCTTTCAGAAAGAAGAAAAGTGCTGGAATAAATCACAATTCATTTACTGAGACATATTGTTGAGGATAAAGTTCTACTCGTGAACAAGATTCTTTTCTATTAAGATGAATAAAGTCACCACACACACAAGCATGTGGTACATAAGGAGATGGAGAAATTACCAATGTAGGAGGTAGCAAACATAAATGAAATATGTTAGGGGTTATTGAGGCTGAAATGAGGGGTTTTTTACAAAGATGCAGCAGTAAAGGCTACAGTGGGAAGTCTGAAAGGCAGCTCAATAGTCAGAGAAGAGGCAAGAGAGAAATTAGTCCATTAAATAAATGGGCTCCTAATTTACCAGTGAAGAAGAGATTCAGAGATGGTTTCTAGCAGTGATCAAAGGTAGACAAGGTAGATTCTCTTGGAAGGATGCTCTGAATAGCTTCATGTTGCAAGTCCACAGGCCTTGCTCAACACTAACTACACTATCTGGAGCAAAATCATGCCACGAAGACACATTGTTATCCAGCAGATGCTTTTCAACTCATTTAGGACTTTTCATTCAAATTTTCATTTAGGACATTTTTAATTCAGGTAGAATTAATCTTGAACAAACAACCACTAACAGTGGTAGGTTCATCAAATCAGCCATTTATTTTCTTCCCCTGGTACCTGTTGCCAGAACCTGCCTTCTCCCCTCTTTACTAAGAGCAGATCACTCGTACTTCAGGCATCATTACTACCACATTCAAGTAATCCTGACACATCACAGCTCCTGAATGGTTGCCCAAAGCTACGTACTATATGGAAGGATGAGCTGCACGTCCTCCCTAGCCACAGCATTTCAGTATCTGTACTTACCTAACAACTGCTCCATGGACAGTCTGATTTTCCAGATGAAGAGGAGCTTGACTCCAGCTCCCCCATGAGAAGGGTAAAAGAGAGCAAAGTAAGGAACAGAGCCTGGACCTCTGAAGACAATGAAGTGCTCAAGTCAAATTTCATGTACCCAAGCAAAGCATCTTCATCACTGCAAGGCACGCTCCTGGTTAATGGGCTTTTGACATTTCACGTTAACAAATGCTTTCCAAACTCCATTTTTCTCGAGAAAATATCCATTTGTTTTCTTTATAGTAGGTCTTTTAAAAGAGAGTCATAACTGATGGATTACAACATGTTTCTACCTTTTCAATCTGAATTTCATAAGAATAAAATAAACCACAAATGAAAGTGCTTGTACCAGGCACGTTGAACCTTTCTTCTTCTATTAGCATATCAGTCTGCAATCATAACTAGATCAATAGCAAAGATATCTGCTTAAAAGAGCACCATGCTTTCTTTTGTCAGAAATTCATTACTTTTTATTAGGGTCATTGCTTGAAAACTTCAAAACACCATATGGACCTAATTGTGGTTTATTTTGGCAAAAAGGAAGACACTGTAGAACAATTGAGGCATTACATTCTACAATTCCATTACTTTCATCCCTCTCCGTTTTATTACTGTGTCATTAAAGGCAACTTGAGTGAGCGAAGAATTATAGTGTCATGTGTACAGGCTAGTAGATTAATAACAAAACACACTCAAGTTTAAAGGTATCTAACAGCTGTTTTCATTATTTTGTGTAAATACGCTTGAAGCATATCTATCTGATTAGTGGATAGAGTGCTCTTCTCTGTCACATGCCATGGGCACTGCGACGTGCGAGTAATCAAAGTGCTCCGAAAATGAGTTTACATTGTTCACTGCTGAAATACACAAATGTCAGAAAGTGACTGTGCATCAAAGCTCAGGCAAATCATCTGCTGCAAACAAACAGGCTCTAAACGCCCCTCTGCTGCACGGGGACTGAAGGGGACTCATTGCCAGCCCCCGGGAAGGGACACTTCCAGAATAATAAGTTGCCAACGTAGAGACAAGTCCGGCACCCAGCAGCTCTGAAAAAAGCTCTGCTGCTTCCACGACCAAAGCCAGGCAGGTCTGATATCATAAATATTGGGTGACGTCGTGGATATCATACAAGGTTTCACTAAGGAATTAAAAAAAATAATTTTTTTACATCTTATTGTCTTTTTTATTATTATTTTTTATTATTTTAATTTCTCATCCGTGCGACTAACTCACCCGAAACCCTGATATATAATCCCTCCTTTTATTGGCAGAAGGAACACAGTTTAGGCACCCAAAAAGGGGTCAACTCCTCTCTTCCATATATAGGCAGAACTCAAGAAGGCAATTTCAAATCAGATGGCAGATAAGAGAAGTGAACTCCGAAACCAGAAGACCTGTGGTGAAGTTTGGGGAAGCACAGATAAAATTTCAGTCACTGAAAGGAATTACTGAATAAAAACTCCTGCTTTCTGTGATTCATTTGCTTCTGGCGCAGATTGAGGCAATTTTTAGGATTAAACAACTCTGCACAGGGATGAGTACGAAAGAGCCACACAGACTCGTCAAAATCAGAAAGTTAAAATAAACTCATTCTGACTCCAGTGAGCTCAACAGCAGAATTTTATCCAAATGCTTCACTGAGCAAAAGTAAACTGAGGCAAAACGAAGCAGGATGCTTACAAAGCCGTGGTACCCAAACATTTTGCCTGAAGATGGTCCTTGCTGAAGCACGTATCACCTCACACATCCTCCCCTCCAGCACTGCAATCATCAGCCCTTGGCACCATTTCATTTTGTGTTGGCTTCTGAGGGATGCTCAGGCTACCACAAAACAACAAAGTCCAAGACTGACCTCCCAAGAACTCTGGTGTGTCAAAGGGAGAGGAGGGACCACATCAAATCCTGGGTTCAGTTTTGGGCCCCTCACTTCAAGAAGAACATTGAGGGGATGGAGTGTGTCCAAAGAAGGGCAGTGAAGGTGGGGAAGGGTCTAGAGCACAAGTCTTAGAAGGAGCTCCTGAGGGAACTGGGGTTGTTCAGCCTGAAGAAAAGGAGGCTCAGTGAAGACCACCTTGCTCTCTACAACTACCTGAAAGGACACTGTAGTGAGATGAGGTCAGTCTCTTCTACCATGTAAAAACCAATGGGACAAGAGGAAACAGCCTCAAATTGCTCCAGGGGAGGTTTATTTTAGATATTAAGAAGAATTTCTGCCCTGAAAGGGTTGTCAAGCCCTGTCCTGGGCTGCCCAGGGCAGTGGTGGAGTTCCCATCCCTGAAGGGATTTAAAAGCCATGGGGATGTGGTGCTGAGAGACATGGTTTAGTGATGACCTGGCAGTGCTGGGTTAATGACTGGACTTGATGATCTTAAAGGTCTCTTCCAACAAGAGTGGTTCCAGGATTCTATGACCAAACACACTGTCCATGATGTGGCTTTCTTCATAAGCTCAAAACCACCCAGATGATCCCAGTGTCCACTGTGTCTTTTATAGACACTAGAAATACCCGACCTTTTTCTTGAGATTTTTCAGATCTCAAGATTGAAGTCAGATGGACCACGAGATGGTCACATATTCTTTTCACATTTTTGGGTATGAGATCATAGCAAACATTTCCAACTGCATGGCACTTCTATATTTTTTAACCAACTAGTCTATGAATTTATCAAATTCTTCTTACATTTCAACAGTGTTTCAACAACCATTTCAAAACTAAATGCCTCTCATAAAAACACCACCCCAAAACAGCAAAAAAAAAACCAAACCCCAAGACAAACAACTTCCCTCCGCACCCTTTTATTCATTTCCCATCTGAGTCATTTAATAATGACCAATTTATACCTAGTGGATGCTGTAAGGATTATCCTGGAACTTAAATAATTCCTCATCTTTCATGGCGTTTATCCTCTGACTGTATTTATAAAGATTAACATATATCCCCTTCTCAACCTTTATTTTGCTAGGACAAGTGAACCATACTCTTTTAATCTGCTCTCATAATACAGATTCTCCTAATCATCTTCACAGCAATTCTCTATACCTGTTTCACAGTTGAAATTAATCTTTCTTGAACATGGGTGACCAGAACAACACAGAAATTTTCTGTGCTTTACACAGACACACCAAGTTGTATATTTAAAAAAGATCTTTTCTATTACATGTGAGAATCATGTAAGCTGCTTTTCTCTTGGTCTGGTGCAGCTGAACTGTTGCTTGGTGCACCTACAGCAACAACTTTACTGTATATCCACATGTCCTTTACCTTCTGTATTTACCTGCCTAGTCATAAAGACACCATTTAGCACACAAAAGTGACCAAGAGAAGGAAGATCTCCTTGCTTCTCTACTTAACATCTATGAGAAGCATCAGCTGGAGATAAAAAAATGCTTAGTTTGGGGTTGGGGTTTTTTTGAGAAGCAAAGTCATAGAAATGAAGACACTTAACCCCATCATGATGAGTATTCTGGCAGAAGGAACATACCTACAATCAAATCCATCTTGGGGAAATTAAATCAGAGTCTCTCCAACTGGCACTAAGAAACCTGCTGTTTCTAGACAGTAGAAAAGTGAAAAGAGCTGGCAAAGGGAGAAGGATGATGGCTCTGGCACAGTGGTGTGACACCACACACCATTAGTCCCATGGCTAGTTGGGCATTAACAAAAACAGAGGCAACATGTCCTGCTGATGAGTCCAAGACTATAAGAGGGCAGGAAAAACATAAGGTAGGCATGCTCAACATGGACCAATTCTTTAGTTTTCTGCAAGCCTGACCCAAGTACTATGCTTATGAGTCATCTTACAGGAAACCATCACAGTTTTGTGAGGAATCCACTCCAAAATTAATCACAGGTTGGTTGATTAAGCTTAATTATTTAATTAACTTTTCTTGGGTGTTATCTGTGCCTGTAACATTACTTGAAAAACACACTGAACATAGTAAAGATCTTGTTATACAACACCCAAAAGCCCTTTGCTGCAAATCTGGATTTCTCAACACACAATGTCCCATTACTGAAAAAAGAAATGGCATCCAAAGATCTTTTCTCATAGATACTTCAGGACAAGAAGCTGGGAAAACGTCCCTGGACTTGGATCTCCACAGCTCTTCAACCAGCAGCCCTACTATTTGGTGCTCGAAAGCACAAAACTCTGATGAACTCTAACACCTAGCTCTATTTAGATGAATTACTAAGCAGTCATTTCAGACACACATCTTTTCAATAGTAAAGCTGAGCAGTTTCCTACCTTAAAAGCATTTCTGGTACGTTTACGGTGGGATTTTCATACTTTTAAATGTATGCTATTTGAATTATTTAAAGGGGAGAAGAGGAGGTTTATTTCATCTGGGAGTCACAGCTGAGCAGGGGGAACGTCCAAGATATAAAATATTAACTGTTTACAAATGCAAAAGAAAAAAAAAAACTAAACAGATTAAAACACTCCTTGCACAACAACAAAAAAAAAAATAATTATCTGTGATTTGGCAAAATTAGAAATCATTTAATTTCATCCCATTTGGTTATGTATAAATAAATGATCTGTATTAGGTTGCTCTTAGGCATTGCATAAAGGTCATCTCCATAAGACTGGAGATCTATGTTTCAAGTTTCTTCTTCAAACTTAAAAAACTGCTATTTTATGTATTCCATCGTGTCATTTTTTCCTCTCATTCTTTATTCTCTGAAATTCCTATAGAACATCTTAGTATCTTCTCCACTGACACTTCCATCTAACAGAACCTCTGACTTTAACTTGAATTGGCTGTCTGCAATCTAGCACACAACAGTGCTCAAAGCAGATCCAACTCACTTAAACTTTAACTTCTCATATAAATTTGCAAGGCTATCTACTCCTTTCAGAAGGCTCTGCTTTTGGGGTTTTTTTTCGCCCTCCAAAACTAATCCTGCATTCCAGACAAAGCATGGCTTTTTCTAAAGGTATTGCCATTCCCCCAAGCCTGGCAACAGAGATTCCTTCATCCTCTTAAAAATGATTTCTGAAAACATTTTGTATTCTCAGTGAAGAATCTCTAGAAACTCTGCTATCTCTTTCTACTCCTTATCTTTTCAGCAATTTTTAGCACATCACCTGCTTTCTTTTTCATTATAATACAACGACAAATGCCCAGAATATTTAAGCACTGAGGTTCTGTCACTGCTTCGTGTAGCAACTAAGAAATAACATGCCCAACGTGACTGCTTCCCTCTCTATTACAATTCTATAAGCATGAAATCACTTTAAAGGGGAAAAAAAAAAATCCACCTCCATTTCTATGTAATATTCATGAATTTCATAATAAAAAAATATGTGATTGTTCAAATGTTGAAGGGCAGAATTTTGAAATGCAAAATTCAGCCGGGACAGCCGTGTCTATAAAAACCACCTTACACATGTATGAAGGACTTCAATCTGTACCTTCCTGTGGATTGGAACTGGACACATCACTCTATAACCTCCATTTCAGTTTTGTGTGCCACCTCTTCCCACCTGTGTTGACCTTGTACTCATGCCAAGTAGCAAAAGCCCTCAGCTTCCAATGACTGCAGGAAAAATGAGGGTATTCAGCACTTGGTAGGATCCTGCCATTAATCAACAGCCTTTTCCCACTTTCAATAGAAGAAAAAAAAAACCCCTGCTTTACTTTAAGTCTGCCATGAAAATTTTGATCAATCTAATTTAAGTTTCACTGATTCTTATTACAACAACTTGATGCAAACTCTGAAAGTATTTCATGTCTGAATTGTCCTGGACAGGGATGATCATAGAGTCATTTGGGTTGCTAAAGACTTCTAAAGTCATCAAATCCAATCATTAACCCAGCACTGCCAAGTCCACCACTAAACATGTCCCTCAGCACCACATCTCCACAGCTTTTAAATACCTCCAGTGATAGGGATTCCACTGGTTCCTTAGGCACCCCAGTCCAAGGCTTGACAATTCTTTCAGGGCAGAGATTTTTCCTAATACTCAATCTAAATCTCCCCTGGTTCAACTTGAGGCCATTTCTTCTTGGCCTCTTGCTTATGCCTTGAAGAGACTGACACCCACCTCACTACAACCTCCTTCCAAGTGCTTGTTGAGAGTGAGAAGAGCCCAGCCTTGAGGAGAAAGACTCTCCTGTGAAAGGAAGAGAAAGAACAGATGGAGAACTGAGGTAGGAAGGTGGAGAAAGCCCAAAGCAGGGATTGTGTTTGTTACGCTTTAAAAGAGGTAACACAAAACCCTCTCAAATCTGCTCTCATGAGACCCCACCTGCAGTACTGCGTTCAGCTTTGGGGTCTCCACTATAAGGAAGTCATTCATCTGCTCAAGTGGGTCCAGAGGAGGACCAGGAAGATGATGAGAGCGCTGGAACCCCTCTGCTGTGAGGAAAGGCAGAGGGAGTTGGGGTTGTTCAGCCTGCAGAAGAGAAGGCTCTGGGGAGATCTCATAGCAGCCTTCCAGTACTTAAAGAGGACCTGCAGGAGAGATGGGGTGACCTTTTATCAGAGAGAGTAGTGATAGGATGAGGGGTTTCAGACAGAGAGGAGATTTACATTAAATATTAGGAAGAAATTCTTCACTGTAAGGGTGGTGAGACACTGGCACAGGTTGCCCAGAGAAGTTGTGGATGCCTCATCCATGGAAGTGTTCAAAGTCAAGTTAGATGAGGCTCTGAGCAACCTGGTTTAGTGGGAGGTGTCCCTGCCCATGGCTGGGGCGCTGGGACTAGATGATCTTTGAGGTCCCTTCCAACCCAAACCATTCTATGATTCTAAGAAAACTTTTGCTATCGTGGAAATTAAAGTGAAAACATATTATTTGTTTTATTCTGAGTAAGAAGAGTTGAATTACTGCATTCCAGACAGAATCATCCCTGAAGAATTACCAGCGCCATCGATACCAGTTGCTGATGAAGGTGTCGTTTCCCTCTCCTCTCCCATGACATCCCTCAGCTTCAAACGCCCACACTTATTACAGCAGGATAGTCTATTCTCTTGACAAGTTACAGAGAAATTATTATGCATGGAAGCACCTAATAATCCAGTCCAGTCGTGACTCTGCCACTGACTTCCCACATGAATATGCAGGAATCAATTAAACCTCTGAATGCATCAATTTCCTCCCCGAGTAGTAATGATAATAATAATAATAGCTGCCCATTGTATAGGGCACTGCATGCAATATTTTTTAATGCCTGCTAATGAAATGTGCTATTAATTGTTAGAATGTGGTTTGTTTTTGAAAGCCAAGTACCAGCGTGTCTCAACTTTGCATTCAAAGTGACACAACTCAAAGGGTTCTAAAAAACTGACTTTTTTTAGTGCTTACAAGTATCACAGCAAATCCTCCTCAAAAAGACAAGGGTATTTATACCATTATGAAAACTTTCAGATCCCACCAGCTGTACTGCAGAGAAATTTGCAGCTAAGGGGTTAATCAGATTAGATGGGAGTGGTTATAGGCTCCGTGCCACAGGTTTTGCCCTTTGTGGCTTCTCACATCCCAGACTTGGAAAATATGAGCTGTGATACTGAGAAAGGTAAGAAGCCAGCACAGCCCCATAGTGATAAATGAGTTTGCATCATCTGTCATTAGAACTTCCTGCCAACAGGGTCATTCCCTATTAAATTACCACTTGTCAATGTTTAAAATACTGATTGATAAATGACTGTGCCAAAACTGATAACACGACAGCTTTTATTTTCTAATATTCTTGGTTACCACATTCTGCTACTTCAAGATACAGATATAGTAGGGTGGTTTGGTTTTTTTTTTTCCCCAAGTACTTTAGTGAAAGACAATTTAATCTAATACAAAACTAACAGGTACTGTGTATCATGATTGGTCCTGATATACATTACATACTGTTCCTCTTGCCAAAATAAACCTACTGGCGATTTAGTGATACGGGGAGATCCAAGTTTCACATTTCATCAAATGCTAGTAATCTGTTTTATCAATATAAACTGCATTTTAATGAAAAAATTCTTTTCTTCAGTACACTTCACTTTTAATGCCCCAGAGTATAATAATTCGTTCATGCTGTAGAACAAGAATGTTTTACAAGACCTTAACTCTCCAGAGAAATTTCTCTGTAAATACAAAATGCAAGTTTTATGGGAATGTGTTGTATGCAACATGAGCAGTACCCAACATCATAAAAAACTGGGTTGCACAGAGAATTCTGCTTAAGCATCCTTGTGAGCTATTGTGAGACTAAATGGTTATTACGATTGTGTTTAGTGGAGCACCTCTACGACAGATAAAAGGCAGTCAGTAAAACTATTTTTGTCCCTGAATAGATAAAAAGAAATTACTTTTTTGAAAGTTTTGCAAACGGAATACATCCCAGCAGACCGTTCAGGCAGGTCCTCCTCTAGAAGGATGCTCTGAGCCTGCTGATGTTGCTGGAGAGTTCTAGGGGTAAAAGATTTTGGGGATCACACTGCCACGTTCTGCCTGGAAGACCAGGCTGGGACAACAGCTTCATCTCTGGGACCCAGAGTGAGAATGGAAACTGCTGCATCGTGCCACACGATGCACTTGGGGAGGAAGCACCCTCTAAGAAGCACCTCTCCTGTGAAGACAGGCTGAGAGAACTGGGGTTGCTTAGCCTGGAGAAAAAAAGATTCCAGGGAGACCTTCTGGTGGCTTTTCAGTACTTAAAGGGGGTCTATAAGAAAGATGGGGACAGACTTTTTAGCAGAGCCTATTGCAAGAGGAAAAGGGGTGATGGATTTCAACTAAAACAGGGAGATTTAGACTAGATAGATGGAAGGAATTTTTTATAATGAGGATGGTAAGCCCCTGGTCCAGGCTGCCCAGAGAGGTGGTCACTGCCCCACCCCTGGAACCATTCCAGGTGAGGTTGGCTGGGGCTCTGAGCAACCTGCTCTAGGTGCAGATGTCCCTGCTCCCTGATGGGGGGCTGGACTAGCTGACCTTGTAAGGTCCCTTCCAACCCAAACCATGCCATGATTCTCTGATATGAAAGCACCACTAAACACAGACACTTGAGGCTCCCTTCCCACAACCACCCAACCCCTTGCTGTAGTTGCAGCTACCTGCAGTTAGCACTTATCCCACAGATGCAGGAGGTAACCGACCCACTGCCAAATGCTCCAGCACTGAAAGACTCTGTGTTAAGCCCCTTGTAAGCCAGTACTGTACTTTCCTCCATCTAGGTGTTGTGTCCCAGATCTCCAGCACATCCCCCACGCTCATTGTGTAACCTCTTCTTGTGCCAACAGCAGCCCTCAAAACCTCCTTGTGGCAGGCGAGGAGGAAAGACATTCAGGGGAGTAATTTCCATCCCCCAGTCCTTCAGCAGCAAGCCCCAAGGTGGGAGCAGTCTATTGGCATCTAATTATGCTAAGTACCCATAACCCGTGGTGGCAGGGAGGCTGTGCCTACCAGAGAGAGCACGGCACACCGTGGAGATGCCCGAGCCACCACCAAAGGCAGCAGCAGCAGGCCTCAGAACCAGAATCACTATCATTAGCATACTACTCCACCTAAGGTAATCTATGCTCTTTCACTGGAAGGCTAATTAGCCCAAAACTGCTCTTCTAAGGTATTCTGCTTCCCATATGTAAGACAGCTCACTAGAGCCCGCTTGAGTACCACTGCTGAACATCTCTCTGTGCAATGTGGACACATCCCCTGTGCCCATCTATAGCTCTGGGCTCTGGTGGATTCAAGTCTCTCCTTGCTTGTTGACATGGGTATTTTTCCAGCAGAGCAAAGCCATTGTACAGCATTAAGATCACAGAAGAAGTAGAAGCCCCTCAGTTATCTAAACAGAAGTCTGAAGTTCAGCCCTGCGAGCCTGGAACAAGTGATGCTATTTTATGGTTTTCCTTTTATTTCCCCTAAACAGGCTCCCCGACACGTGACAGTCATTCTTCTGTACAAAAGATACTGTCAGCATCTTTTAAAAACTTCTGCTTTAGTCAAGAACTCCCTTGACTAGTCCTAAAATACTCTCTCAATTAGCAAATCTGCCTCTCTTACACTATAACTAAAAAAATATAAAATCAAATGGTTGATTATGTCCTGTTAACTGAGCTAAGTTATAAAAGCAAATGAAGAAACAATGGTCTAAAATCTTTAATTTACTTCAAAATGTGTAAAGCAGATAGTACAAGGTACTTGCTAGCAAGATCCACTTAAAAGAAGCTGGTTTTATTTTCTCCTGTCATCCTCATCCTCTCATGTTTCTTTTATATTATTCCACCTTAGCCCAATGTGCATTTTGAGCTCTTAGGAACTTAACTTTATTTTTGCTTATAAAAACATCTTCTTTTTCTATCCCATTGTGATGATAATAAGGATATACAACAGTTAGAGGAATAGGAATAACAATCTAAATCCACATCACAATTTTCACTGAAATGAATTCCAAGGAGCACCTAATCTGACCCTGCTTTGCTGGCTGCCACAGACAGGATGGATGTAGATGGACCAAGAGAGTTCATAGACAATATCAAGAAGACCTTCCAGAGGTGTTCCAGCAGGATCTGCTGGCAGATGAAGAAGCAAGTATCAAAGACAACATCAGTAGAAAGGGGATTTTCTTCCTGGACCATAGTTTTTTCAGTACAAAGTAGAAACAGGTTATGTCAAAACACACTCTATTGACTGTATAGAAAAAAAATAATTTTATCTACATTACAATAGAAAATATACTGAAATTAAGCCAATATAAATGTGAATTCCAGTGGATTTAATACACTATATTACAAAAACCCAGTCTGGTACACAGCACATATGGCACGTAGGGTCAACTACTGGTCTACAACCTGTTCACTAGGAAGTGACAGCCTTAACTTGGGGCTTTTACTCCTCCCCAAGCTCAAAAGTACCCCAGTATGTATTTCTACATAACAGATTTGACCAGAATGTATGAAGAGAAGAATTCTGAGTCAAAAATGATAAGAGGGTGAGGATATATGGAGTAGCTCTGGCACCACAGGATGCAATATGGAAGCTAGTCATTGTCAGCACCAGAAAACAGGAGGATTAGGTCAGTAAATTTCTTATTCTGCTAAATCCTCAAATCCTTTCATCTCTTCTCATTGTCAGATAAGGACCAGCAGTCTGGTTGTTCGCTCTGGGAACACCAATATGTGCCCCTATGACAAATATTTATTAAAACCAAGAATCTGGATAAAAAAGAAAGCACTGAAAACTTCCTCTCTAAAGCAGAACAGCAGCGATTAGATGCTCACCTGCAATATTTAAATACACAAATGTATAATGGTACCTCTAATAACATTCACAAGTATTTCCTAAGGTATCCCTCATTGTTATACCTTCACTCTGAAGTGATCATTGACTGTGCTGCTTTGTGTGCCCATCACCTACAGTAATTACATTAAAAGGTAGAGATGTCAGAGGATTAGCTCATGTGACATGCTCCTTTATTACACTGGTTTTGATCAAGGACCAGATATGTTTTATTTTGCCCTACAATTGCCATATTAATCTAAAATAATCTTAAAAAGATCATCATCACACGCATGGGGATGATTTCTTAGATCACCCCTCTCCCAAATCCAGCTGAAGATTATGTTTAAGACACAAACACAACCTGAGACGTTCACACGCAAGATAAAAGAGGTCAAAGAGAAAAAAAAAAAAATCACCCTGGTTACTTTGCCTTCAGAATTTTTAAATATTTTCCCAACATCTCAGCAAAATTATGCATTTTAAAAAGACTGCAGGCACTGAAATGATTGTCAGTCATGCAAATAATCACTTACTTACACTGTATGAGTTTGGTTTGGAGAAAGCAAATTACCATTTGAAAATAACTTGAAAAACACTCTGGGCTAAGAGCTTGCTTTATAAATTTTAGCTCGGCCACCGTTTTTCTTAACCTTTTTCTCCTCCACCTCCATTCAGTCTCTATACTAATACAGTCTAAATTAAAAAACAGAATCCAATTGCCACAGGTGCATTCAGCATTATTTAAAATGTGGTCATGTAAAAAACCAGCAAATACTGGATGCAGCTGAAGGTCAAAGCTCAGAAAAACTTCAGGATTTTGCAGCAGCAGTCCTGATTTTTTTATTTTTATTTTTTTTCCTGTGATGTCACAGAGCTTTGTCTAAAAAACCTCAGCTCTTACAATTTTAGTTGTTGACCAAAATGCATCTTAGAAATAACAGAGCTGATATTAATCTCATTTCAACTCTGCTGAGAAAGTTTAACAGTCACAGTTGTTTATGAACATCTTCATTTTCTGAAATTTAAACTTCTCAATTTCTGAGCATCTTAATTTGCTGAAAGAGCTTTTTGAAGTAATTTCAAGTGCAACAACCATGCTATAAACATGCAGGGTGTCCTGCTTTGTGAGCTGAGATTTCATTCAAGAGCAGGGCACAAAGAGGAGCACACAGTAAGATGTGAGACCTGCCTACTTTACCAGCTTGGGTAGCAGTCTAATGATTTTTACCCATCTAAACACCCTCTGCTCTGGACAAATGATCACTGTGTGTATGACTTCAGCCTAATTTGTCAGGTCTCATTTGACCCCATCTGCCAGGGCTGACAAGTCCAAAAGAGGTGATTTAATGTATGAGACAGGATTATCACAACTTCATCTCCAAAATTAGGCTTGGACCACATGACTTCCTAAAGTAAGCCAAAAAACCACAAGATCCTTCTAAAATGGCTCGATATCAAATATGCTGAGCATCCACAGCAGCATTCCCTCGCTCTTGAAAAACATGGTCTTTAAGAAGCAGTAGATCCTCAGAGCTGTATCAGTACTGATCTCCACCGCCATCCAGGCAGTCAAATCCCTAAGGAACATGGGAGCTTGGAACTAGAGGATCTTTAAGGTCCTTTCCAACCCAAACCATTGATTTTAACCTACTTGCCAAAAACTCTGGAGCAGATTGCCCAGAGAGGTTGTGGCTGCCCCCTCCCTAGAGGTGTTCAAGGCCAGGTTGTATAAGCCCTTGAGCAACCTGGTCTAGTTGAGAGGTGTCCCTGCCCGTGGCAGGGGGGTTGGATTAGATGATCTCTATGGTGCCTTCCAACCTAAGCCAGTCTGTGAAACACAGCTTTAAAGATTTTAGATATTTATAGATATTAGATATTGATAGATATTGATTTTTAAATTATTTGCTATCAGTGCTTCACAACATAAAGCTTCTCCAGCCTTCTGAGATGCAAACCTTGCAGTGTGAACTTCAACAGAGTACATGACCTCGACTCCTGTACTAAAAATCTCTTTATCCCAAACTATCACCAATGTATCGCTTCTGAAATAACTGTATGGACAAACTGGTCAGGGACAAACATTTCAAGTATGGCCAGATCTTAGCAGATGAAAAGCTGGCCTCTTGCAGAGTCATTATGGTGCTTTCCATCCTTATTTCAGCAAAAAAATGTACTCGACATCATATTGGTTTTAAGAGTATAATCAAATTGCAGAATCATTCTCTATTTAGTGCCGGTCCCACTGAAGCAAAGTTCCTGTTCAGTGGGAGGAGAGTCCCTTAGAACAGGAAAAACAATTGTGCCAGGTTTAATCAAAAGTGAAAAGGATCTAGTGAATGTTCCCTTTGAGCCACATAACCCACCGCTAATTTTAAGACGGGCTCTGAAACAAGGGTAATAAAAAACGTCCTTCAGAGTAACCCGGGAAGACTGAAGAGCAACTACTGCTGCAGCTAATGCCAGCATCTGCAAGTCTGCTCCCTGCTACGGGGATGCTTTCTGCCTACCTGGAAAGCAATAAAAAAAGGAGGTAGGGGAGGGAGGAGGGAATGAAATCCCCCCGCAACACACCGGGGGAGATATCGCTTCTTGACTACAGGCTTAGCACTTTTACTGTTCTCCAGCATTTCTTTCTCCTCCTTGACCTCCCCTGTACAAATATATACAGAGCTGAGGAGCAGGCAACTCCTCGAAGACAAAAACAAGTGGGAAATGAGGAGAACAAGTGGGAAATCACTCATCCTAAACACTGCCAGTTCCTACGGCGCACGCCGAGGGCAGGCTCGGCAGATCAGCCTCTGATTATTGAAATACATTTATCAATTAGAGCATCTTGCATATTATCAAACTCTTTCATTAACAATGCTTTAGCTGATTAGTTAGAACGTCACCATAAATAGAGAGTTTTGACAGGCTGGAGGCGATTTATGACGTGGTAAATGCACTGACCTGCTCACATCGGGAAACCTGACTGGAAAATAAAGAACTTGGCACTTGGGTCTGATGGTTTTTTCCAAATCCTTGGGCCTGTGGTCAGGAATCAGCTTCATAAATTTTCCAATGGATGTAAGAAACGATTCCATATTAAAAGCAGAGTTGAAGACCACAACGTCAGCAACCAAACTGTAAAAAGGGGTTAAGATTAGTGAATGTAGTGCTGTCAACAAAAGAAAGAGAATTGTTTTAAATGCAATGGAAATTGAATACACATTCTTATAAACAAAAGTGCAAGTAAAATGCTACTTAAAAATCAGCCTTTTCATGTGGATTAGGAGCAGCATATGTACCTTAAAGATGTCTTGATTTCTGTCTATTCACTCTTTGAAATATTTTATTAATATTAAAAAATTACTAACAATAATCTAAAGGGTCACATCCTACTCTATCTGTGAATTACTTTCTATTCACTAAATAGTGGTATTACTGTCAACATCTCTTAAAGAATTATAAACAGCTAAGGCCCACTGTAATGTGACTATTGGAGAAGTAAACTTGGAAGAAAATGAAAATCTTCCAGAATTAATCCCTTGTACTAAAGAACAACTTACCTTTGGTTAACTTACTTTCAACCATGTGTGTTAAGTAGCAGAACACTAGGGAAATGGAATGTAACTTTTAATCAGTCTTATGTATACATCAATTAAAGTACATTCACCAACTGTATACAAAAAATACACAGTGCACAGCACCAAAAAAAAATAACTCTGAAGAAATTTAGCATATAAATGCAACGTCTTGTTCTTTACTGTTGTGTTTGAAAATCAGCTGGATCAATAACTTTAAGATATAGTTAAAACATAACAAAGGTATTATTTCTCCACTTGAAGTCAGCCTAGAGAAAACAAGAAGCTATCAAAACCCCTGAAATATTTGGAAGTTTATCCTGGAAGTGCTGACACAATCTCAGACTAACAGAGGTGAGAGATGCTTTATGGACAGTTGGTTTTCTCAGTACATTATATATTGTAATACAGACCTGTGGGTCCTAAGATACACTGAGGGGACACCTTCATCAGTCACCAGATTGGTGAAAAGTATATTTGAGGGGAGAGGCTGCCCTTCATCCTCACTGCTGTCTGGTCAAGAAAGAGACCTGCCACTGCTCACCAACACTGAAGACTCAAAGTGCTCTGATTTTAGTAATTTCCAAAACCTCTGTGCAAAGCTGGAAAGATACATTTTCCTATTTCTAAGAGATTTGGAAGATGGCATTTCTTTGCAGATGACCACTAGGTAGTTACAAACACTACAAAGGAAGCAGATTCCATCTACTGTTAAAAATGGTGTTTCTGCAGCAGCAAAAATAGAAGATGAATATTATATAATTACATGGAGAAGCTTTTGGAGGCTGAAGGAGACAGAATGAAGCATGTATAAAAGTCATCCTTTTTTTCTCCCCTAATAAAAGATCATTTCATTGTCTTAAAAATGTGTATTTTGAGGATAAATGTTGTCAGCTTCCAATAGATTGTGAAAAATAACTGCCACAATATATAAAAATATTCCTTGCCCCAGTGCCAAAAACCACATCTTGTTGTTATAACATCTGCAAATGGCTGCTACTGTTTTCAAAAGATCTTTCACTAGACTTCCCCATCTTTACTGCTCAGCAAGTGAAATATGTTGCAAATGCTGTGGCAGAAGCAGCTGCAGAATGGCCAGAGTATAAACACATCAAGATTTGAGAAATTTCAGGATCAATTGGCTCATGTTATAAAGATGCAGAAGCCTAAATTATACCTTAAAATGCTCAATCCTAATCCAAACAATTCTCCTATTAACAGATAGGTGAAGATGATCATGGAAATGATGTTTTCAGCTCAAAACAACCGAGTTTTGCTGCTTCACTGGGGTCTGTACTGCGCCTAACCACAAAGCTTTTCAGCAGTGCTGTTATTAACTTCTTTCATTAACTCAGATTCAAGAAATACATTTGTTTTTAGCAACAATAAAGGACCGCAGCCTTTAAAACGTCTGGGTATTTTAGCACTGCACAATTTCTGAATACTAGATGAAAGAAATATAAGGATTTATCTGGTATGTTTACTGCCCTCTCTTCACAAGACAACTGCCGCAGTACATTTTAATTTCTGTTTATTTCCCTAAAACCCTCTACATAATTTCAGATGGATGCAGTAAAAGCTATGGCCAAGCAAGAGCTGATTAGCTGTAGCTTTGTGAAGCATCCATGAAACAAAGCATCTCACAGCCAAGACACGGGTCGAAATCCCCACCACTAACAGGTACGTCATGTAGAGCACTGGTGGACCTTATAGAACAAAACTAACATGAGTTCAAGGAGCAGATTTCTTCTGCCACAGCACTTTTAGCAGCCTCTCCTCAGAATTCTGCTGCTGCCTTGGTTTGCTATAGGGTCATCATTTATACAGAGGGGAACTCCTCAGGCTTATGATGCTGTGAACTCACAGACAGAAGGACACCTTAGACACATGGACCGGTGCGAGGAACACCTACCATGAAAGGACCTGGTTGTATCCATACTGAAAGTCCCTTTCCTGGCATTTCTGGACAGGATATGCCAATTGGTTCTCATGGAAGTAGAGGACCTTTTTCAATTTGCCAAGGTCAGGGCGGAGGGCAGTGAGTTCAGCCAGGTTAAGCACCGAGCTTGCAAAGAGGACCCTGGAAAACAAGGAGAACAGTGTTTAGTGTCTGTGAGCATGCTCGCAGGGGTCACCCCTTCCCCTTCTCCCCCACCCCCTGCAAGAAAAACATAACCCCTATAGGGACACATCAATAGCTAAGCCTTAATACCATGTAGCAGCAGTCGAAGTTTTGATCTCTTAAAAAGCAGCTGCTAAGAACCCAACTAGAAAAGCACCGAATCTCATTGGTCTTCCCAGCTCGGTTACAGAGAGATGCAAAATAAAAAAGCTGGATGGATTTTATTGAAAAAGGCAAGAAAAGCTGTATCTGAAGGACAAATGGAACAAAGATAAGGCTGACTAGGGAATACTTTGCTTGCCAGTTTCATTACACTTTACTTCTTTATGCAACCAACTACTGAAATTCAATATAT
>NW_008609072.1:35512-85956 GCF_000691845.1 Merops nubicus
TTATGACACAAACCCTTTTGATTTATGCAGTGCACTTATCTACTATGGTCTGGGTTTTTTTTTTCCCCCCACCCTTTTTCTGTTTTATTTTCCCATTTTTATTAGGTATTCTCTATAATGAAATGTTATTTCTACCCTTGCACCCAAGTATTGCTGTAGCACTCCTCCTATTCCACGGTCTACAACACCACACGCATCCTTTGATTGCATAAAGGAGGCACAAACAACACTAACAAGCTGCTACCTCAGCCTCCTCTAACTCACCAGGCTAGCAGAAAATGAATGTATTTAAATGTGTAAAATGAAATCATCACCCTCCTGCAACCAGTGGCAGAGTTCCCTGCATTTCACCAGAAGCAGGAGAGCAGCTCCTGTTCCCTGGCTAACGCCACTTTCCAGCCAACTGAATCCTGAACCTACAAAGAGCTGCAGAAATTTGTGTTACAGATTTGCCTTTACAAAGGGTTAAAAAAAATAATTGTGATCAAGTATTTATTGCATGCAAAACGTGAAGTTTTAATAAGCTACTTTTCAACAGAGCATGTTTGTGACTTTTTTTTTTCTTTGCTATCCACCACTTTAGTGGTTTGGGTTTAGAAATGATTTACATAATGTTTCATCATTTTAAAATATTTCATATTTTCTTCCTTATTTTTATTCTTATTCTTCAACCTATTTTATTCCCGTTCTTCCTATTTTTACATGGATTTTGAGCTCAAGATTTCTGCCAAACCAACACTGTTAATATTAAAAACTTCTGATTCTGGCTGTTTATCTTAAAACTCACAAACTTCCCCAAATATCATCACCTACACTAACACACACCCTTCTTAGATAATCTGTAGCTAGAGAACAAACACTTCCTAGCAAACAGATCCTGTATCCATCTTCATCAACCCCAGTCAATGCTAATCTGAAAGGCTCATGAAAGTAAGAGATGAATGTTATTGCCTTGTTCATCAAATATTTGATCGTTCTAAAGGGACTGTCAAACAAAATGCCAATTAAGATACGAGGTCGGGTTTATTATGAGCCATACAAAGAGGAAAAAAATAGTTTTACCTAAGTCATCTCGTATTTGTCATGAAGAGTAATAACCTCTGGACCTCATAATGACCTGGGTGCCAGACTCCAAGCAGAGGCAGGAAAGGTTCCTACAGGCAATGCAATACCCCAGCTCAGAGACTGCTGTGAGTTTAGCACTAGAATGACAAAGAAAAATGCCAAACCCTAAGACAATATATCCCAAACATCACAAAAATGAAAAGAAATGGTTGCTTGGCAAAATTTGGGGTACTTCTAGATTGCGTTATAGTTTGTCCTTTACTGATTTTTCAGAAAATCTGCAATGAGTTAGAAAGAAAACTGAACTGACATGGGATAGCATCTAAGAGCTTGTGTTTGAAGGAAGAGAGGGATGGCACATTGGGATGGAAAACACTAGAAGCAGCACAGAGTAAGGCACAAATGGAAGAGTGGGAAGAGAAGCCAGCAGTGATGCCAAGGTTAACCCAACAACTGGATAGAAAAGCACCAGGAGAAATAAGATCCAAGACAGAAGATGGGACAAAACCACTTAGCTCTGAAATATCTGAACTTGCTCAGATAGACAGAATAACTAGGAGAAAAATGTGAATAAAAGATGGTTATGAGCACAGGAAAGGAAAATGGTCTTTGCAGGACTGGCTTCAACAATTCTGCAAAGTTGAAGGAACTCAACATCATTAGAGAGAGATGGAGCCTGGCTTCTAGTAAGGCAAGGAAGGCCAAAAACTTGCAAAGCCTGCAAGAGGTAGACCCAAATTTTCTCCACTGAGAATGTGAAGTGATAAGACTCAAGCAAGAAGCAGAGCACTTATCACCACCCAGCTCATCAGCAAACCAGTATCAAGAGAGAAGCCTTGTGATTACCAGGAATTTCAGATTTAGAGCCTGAAATGACACTGCTTACATTTCTTACAGCAGGAAAAAATAAAAATCAATCCATGGAAGTGGTATTATTAGAAAAAAAAACCTTTTTGATTCACTTCGCGGCTTCACAGCATTCCCAGAATTCAACCCCACGAAGGTGAGATGCTCTTCTACTCGTTTCTTTACTGGCATAAAAGCTGTTAACTACCAGTGATAACCCATTTCCTTAGCACGAGGAGCTTAAATACCACCTGACAGCACAAGTCCCCTGAACATGCCCACAGAGCAGCCACCTACGTGGCTAATGGACTCACGCAGGGCACCGGAGGATACGCTGGAGTCTATTGCCACTTAACAGCTCTTACAAAGGCAAGAGAGGAAAGTTTATTGTCATGGAACAGGCGACATAAATATATGTCAGTTGTCATTCCCTGTGACATCAACGTGTGTTTTACCTCAGGTTATTGTTTAAGTAATAAATCCTAACAAGGTGAGCTCCCATCCCACGGAGCATCTCCGGGAGGTGGAGACACAAGGTGATGGCAAGAACGCTCCAGACATGATAATTCCTGACAGCTGCTGCTTGAGCACAAGTTAAATTGAACAGTTTATCTCGGCATAAAGATGTTATAAGGTTTTATGTTTAATTTAAAAAAATTAACATAAAACCCAGAGAAAGCAGAGTTAGGCAATCTTTCACAAACATGACATACTACAATCACTGTATAAGCTGGATTAGTACTTATTACCATGCTACTAGAGAATTAAGCTGTTTTTAGACCACCAAAGAGCTTTAAATTGCAACTTTTGTCTCTGTAAGAGAAACCTATATTTAAAATGTCTGCTAAATTCAAATTAACAGCTACATCATTAACTTACCATCTCCCCCCCCCTTCAACTGCTATTATGGAATTCTTATCTAGACCTATCAATGCTACAACATATAATATATACAGTACTCCTCAATAAATATATTGTGTGAATCCTCACAAACCCTGCATTGAAGGTGACCTTCCTAGCATGACTGCCCTAGCTATCCTCTCCAAAATATCCCCAAGCGTTCCAGTGTGTTACAAACGACCTTCTTCCACAGAGCAGGACCACCACACAAGCAGGAGCACTACTGCCTTGGAGCCTGGCCAAATTTCATGCCCATCATCCATACAAGCTCTGATCTTACACTAAAGTTTGTGCTTTAATCTGAATCACATAACATGAGGAAAGATCAAGACAATCTCACAAGAAAGATGGGGACAATCCTTTTAGCAGGGCCTCTTGTCACAGGACAAGGGTTGACTAGGTTTAAACTAAAAGGGGAGATTCAAACTAGATAGAAGGAAGGCATTTTTCTACACTGAGGATGGTGAGACACTGGCCCAGGTTGCCCAGAGAGGTGGTAGATGCCTCAACCCTGGAACCATTCCTGGTGAGGTTGAACTGGGCTCTGAGCAACCTGCTTGAGCTGAAGATGGCCCTATCTAGTACAGGGTGGTTGGACTAGATGACCTTTAAAGGTCCCTTCCAACCCCAAACATTCCATGAGCCTATGAAAATAGCCCTTCTGACTTAGGAGGACCACAGAAATATTCATGGGAAGGAAGCTGGAGCATTATCACACACTCAGAGCCATGATGTGTCCAGAGATGCTCTGAACTTTGCTGCTGTCTTCCCTGTGAATTTACACCAAAGGACAGAAAACTGGTAAAATAGAGAAGCTTTTACTTTTTTTAAAATTACCAGCAGACAAAATAACTAATACAAGTTTCCATTTATATCAAGCAAATTATAAAAGTAAAGGGGGCTAAAGTATTTTTATTTTGCTTTATAAATCTCCCTTGTGTCACGTCCCTGTGATTTACTCTTTTATGGCATTGCCCTAAATCTTTCAATTTAATTCCCATGCAACTTAACTAAAAACACATTCTGCCTTCCCCTTGGGAGACCACACAGGGCATATTTATGTACCTATGGATATGGAGGCTGAGCACTCTAACTCACCAGGCGTATGGCACAGACAGAGCTTCAAACACCACCTGGTTTTTACTGGAATATTCCCTCTGTTTGGCAGAAGTTCCTCCAGGGCCAAGGACTCATGGAGGTGGCCACTGTTTGCACTGCAGCAGGGGTAAACCAGCTCTCCCTGGGAAAGGAGGATTTCTGTAGGGTGAGTTCCTGCACTGCACGTGAAATCCAAGGCCATAAATCTCTGCTGCAAAACAACTTCATTCACAGTAAAACTGAGTTTATGATTGAAGATCTGGAGGTCCAGAGAAGAGGTACAAGCACCTTTTGCCTGCGAGGTGCAGTATTACACTAAATAAAGTGATTTTTGGACATTGCTACAAGTATGAGCCTTGTAGGGGAAAAAGATACTAAAAAACCCCCATTTAATTAGATAGCACTGACTGAATTGACAGTCATCCAGTCTTCAGGAGGGGAAGCAGGATGCTGGAAGAAGTGTCCTTGCACTCATTTAGAACTAAAACACTTGGAGGCATCAAATCCCACTGTACTTCTCACAGGGCACTGAGTGCTTTGTTCTCACACAGCTCCAGATTACACCGTTATTTATAAATACACTTCTTTCCCCAAGATTACAGTTGGGAAGCCTCATGTCATACAGCAGCAAGTCTCAATTTACCCCAAATACAGTTTATTATGGACATGGTTCTTGTGCACTGAACAGAGAGAAGTTGGGGTGCCACCAGAGACCCAACACACTGTCATCAAGACCAGAAAAACACAGAACACAGTCACACCACTGCTGATGGCAACATGTTCTCCCATTGGTCAGAAACCAACCAAAATTTGGTAGCAAATAACAATAGCTGTTAGGGGAACCATCTGCAGTGAGATTAGGGGCAGCTCAGCCTCCTGGTGAAGGCAAGCACAGGTGGGATAAGAAGTACTCTACTATGTTGGCTCCTTAAAGGTCAAGAGGAAGACAAGAGGTATGACCATGAGGAGATGCACCTTGAGAAACGAGAGCTTCAGAGATGTGTCTTCAAGCTCCCCACGATCACACCTGAGAGTTCTGGTTCCTCCATCGTTTCCTTGACTTCAACCCAACAAGTCCATGGATTTGGCTTTAAGTTATTTTTTCAGTGTAAACTGCAGACATTAATAAAGCTATTTAATATACAATGTTAAACAGACCAGTTATTTTTGTTTATTATTACACACATTTTTGCATGATCAACTTGCAGAAGTTGCATTTTTATCACCAGACCAAGCATACACAAACTGCAGGCAGATATAAAATGCTTTTCCACTTCCCATTAAACAATAGCTGCCTCTGAATTTCTGAAAAATAAATACTAATAAATGATAATCCATGACAGTATACAGTAAAACAAATTAACAACAATTTTTTTGATATGGAATGTACAAATGTCAAAAATGCTTATAGATATTATAACGTATACCTCATGAATTAAGGTTTTCTAGAGAGAGCATAATTTGAAATGTTTACAGAAATAATTAAGTCTTACTATTTTAACGTTCTTTATTTTTCAGAACAAATCACAAGGGTTGTCATGCCTTTCATCTTAATTAGGCCATGTGTTTGTCTTATTTATTTCTATGTACTTTCATAAACGTTTACAAATATTAATTGTAAAGAAAAATATTTTTTTCCTCTTGCTGTAATTACTATATGTACATCTAGTACACAGTGATAAATATTCATGGCTGCTACCCGTTCAATAGGCTTGGATTTGGGGGTTGCCTTGTATGCTAAAATACAGTAGAAATTAATACCTTGCTCTGAACTCGTGCTGCCAAATCCTTTTATTTTGGTATTTTTTATTTAAAAAACACATCCTCGCTCATTTTATACTACATTATTTTGGATTAGAGTTGAAATTTTTGTTCCTACTGTGACAGACTTTAGTCCTGTTTAAAAAACAAACAAACAAAAAAAAAACAAACCCAAAAACCAAACAAAAACAAAAAAAAACCCCCACAACTTTACTGCCCAGAAATCAAATGGATTTTACTCTTTAAAGATACCAGATCCCCAAAAAAAACCCTGTGTGTGCACATCTGCTGTGGGACACAGCTGGAGCAGCAGGGGGCTGAGTTTCTAGCCCGACTGTCACCCATCCCACCCTCTCCCCTGTCTCCTCGTGCCACCCAGACTTCCAGACCTCTGTTAGGACTGGGGGTAGGATCTTTGAGAACCTCCCATCTCAACCTGCTGACTCCACTGATGTTATCTGGCACAACTAGAACTGGGCTGAAGCTGAGTAATAGCAAAACTCTCACGTTTAAAATAGTTTCGGTTACATAAATTCATTATTTTCTTTGTAAATTATTTAGATTCCCCTCTCAAATTCCTTCCTATCCCTTTGACTCTGTATCAACCAGCTGAGCAGCACATTTACTTACCATCATATCTCAGAATCTAATTTTGGGACCAGATCCCCAGCCAATACAACTGCTTAAAAACTAGCCTTAAACACTTACTGCTGGTTTTGATGACCTTTAACTGAAAAAGATACCAAAAAGGTGTGAAAACAGTGAATTAAACTACTTTTCTATTTAACACCAAGAAGTAAGCTTGAAAATAGTCTTTCTCAGATAAGACTTTTAGGCTTTTGAGGGGGGGTGTAGTTAGTTTGTTTTGCTTCAAGTCTTCACTGAAGCTTCTTGCATTTTATGAAGTGTGTGGTACTATTTTTTTCCCTGATTTGTAATTAAATTTGGCTTCGATTAATTACTGACAGATGCACGTTTTTACTTCAGTGGCCAGATTGTTCACCATGGGCTACATCGTCCTCTCTGCTTCCACGAAGGGAGAGGTCAAGACCAAACAGCTCTAGCTGTGGTGATGGGGTGAAGGAGGAAGCCAGGAATCCACCTCATCTTCCTCACTCTGATTTCATCAGCATTAAATAATGAAGTCAAGGCACATTCTTATTAGATCAGAACATAAAATCAGAATAACCCAGTACTGAAAAGTAGCCATTGATGGAAGGTTTATAGATGATGCACAGACTGACTCTCCTCAAAGATATGCTGTGATTGAATAAGAGAAAATATGAAGCAACAAAGAAAACCTGACAGTGTATGAAGCAACAAAATCACCAAGGGTAAACAGACAGAATGTAGTGATGTACAGTGAAAGACTAAAAAAAAAAACCTTATAAAACTGATGTTCTACTCAAATAGCATTTAAATAGCAGTATTTATTATTTTACAGGCTGCAAATTAATTTCATTTGGTATCTCTTCTGTCCAATTGAAAAAAAAAAACCAAAAAATATGTCAAATGACCAGCATGAAAAACGCCCAAGAGATTGTAGGAACATGAAGAAACAAAGAATATTCTCACCAAAATAGTGAGAATTTCCTGTTTATATGAAGATGCTCGAATGAATAAAGTAAATCTATGGCTAATTTTCCTTTATTTTAAAAACTTTTGACCCACTCAAATCTTTTCCCAATTTTCAGGTTTACATATTTTATACTTTAAGCCAACAGAAGATGCACTCACATTGCACAACTGCAGAGAAAAGGACCAGGGTCTTAGCAGACTGATTACTTTTATATTTTAAGTTCCCCAAAAATCCTGTTCTCCAAATTATTTCAGACTGTTTTGTATATTGTTTATGCAGCCTGATAGCTAAATACCTTTTTTTTTTTTTCTAAATTTGAAGACTATTGTTAAAAGGAACTTAGTTTTCTCAGCACATGGGTTTTACATTTGTCTATTATCCCATGGCTCTTATTTCATCTCACACTTCTACAATCCTCAAGTCCTTAAAAAAGTATTTTTATGGCAGCAGTTAGCTAATTAAAAAAAGCACCAAAACAACCAACTCCCACTCCAGAGCATCAACCCAAGGCAGAAATAGTGCCTCAGAATGGAGACCACAAGAAAAGTGGGATTCTTCCCAGGAAACTAATACAGCCCTCGAAAAAAAATCTCAGACTGTCATAAAACCTGAGCAGCTGGCAACTCTGTCACCATGAAGTATCCATATGGAAGACCGAGATGTGTCAAACTACCCAAAACGAGTTTGGATAGTGCAGAAGATGGAATAAATAATTCAGTATCTTCAACACTTTCAACAGCAGGTAGTAGATATGCTACCTGCTCCTACAACGTGCCAAAATGTAACGCGCGAGCGAGAGCGGGCGAGAGAATGTGAGGATCTCCAACCTGTTTTCATGAGGCTATTTTGCTCGAGGAGCTTCTCTTTTTAGAGGCATATGATCCGTATCAGATGTTTGTCAGGAGCAGGCAGCACTACAGAACATTAGGGAGAACTTGGTGATTTTAATATATGTTCACAAAGTGCGTAATCCTTCATATACGTGTGGTTTTAAAAAGTATCTCAAAAACCACAAAACAAAATAACTCCAAATATGTATTTCTCCCAACGACCCCCCACACTCCTGTGATATTTGTTGCTGTAACATAGCAGGAACCTTCCTGCCTTAATACAAACCCAGCAAACTCTTCCACATGCTCAGTGAACTGGCAATCAGAAGTCCAATTTAAACGTTAGACTATAAAACTACACTGTGTGGTGTCAATCTGCTCCCTTCTCTTCCTGTACCAAACAGTCACACACTGATGTCTAAACGTGCATCAGTTATACTCACAGAAGACGAAGTAACACTTCTGTTCCCTAAAAAAATTAAGATTATAATGCTTAAGTCTCCAGATCTGTACTTGGCGGACCAAATCCATACCCACATGGAGATATTTAACAATGAGCCCGTCAGCAAAAGCCCAGGGATAGCAAGCAAACCAATACTCAACAGCATATCAATAAGGAAAACGTCAGCCTCCGTGTATTACACACCATTTTCAGCCACTACACTTTCTGATTAGAACATTTTTCCACTCAGCAAAGCCGACACTCGCTACCAGATTTGAACGATTACTCCGAAAAGGCCCGACGACCGACTCGAGTGAGATTTCAAAGAAATGAGACAAACACTCTCCTGAATTCAAAAGCTGCCAAACATATTTCATCAGACTTTCAAAAAATAATTGTTTTGCCTGTTCTGAATTAAGCTTTAAGTGCTTTAAGAGAAGTTTCTCTACAAACATGGCTCGGGATCACAAAGGGGAGCATTTGGATTGAATGTAACCCTCCACTCATATATTTATTAAATAAAACTTGCATCATGCCTGGCACATACCATAGGCTGGTTTATTTCCATTTACACAACATGATTTAAGTGTCATCTCCAGTGATGTCCTATCATTTTATTTCACATGTTATCATTACAGGTTTGTAGTTATAATGCCACCAGTGAAAGAGAAGCAATGAAAGAGTCTCAGCTTTGCAGCTCAGTTTGGAGCTCCTGACATGGGACATAAGGGACCAATGCGAAAGCAGAGACACAGAGGAAAGAATTCAAAGAAAATGTTCTAAATTCACTCAAGTGAGAAAATTGGACAGTTCTGAAGATGAAGCCTATTGTCCCTTTTTCTTCTCCAGCTCTTGGCTGCAAGTTTTGCAGGGTTAGCAGCTACACCAGTCATTTATAGTCATGTTTGGTCAACTTCTACAACGAGGAGGAGCTCCCTGAGTAACCAAATCAAACCCTGACACTGCAAAATTCTGAGATTTTCCCCACACAGAAAAATCAAGTAATAAAAATAACTAACAATGCTTTTAGGCTTCCAGATATTCTTAAAATTATGTTTTCCCAACACTTCTCATACGCAGCTGCAGCATTCTGAGACTTCTGAATGCCTTCTGTCACTAAATAAAGCATCCAGTGCTGAATGTCCATTATTGCCCTGTAACATGAAGGAGAAATTCCTGCCTCTGGGGTTGAAGTCTCTATACATAAATGAAGAGAACATACTAGCTGCTTTCTAATCTTTAAGATTAAGAAACTGAGGCCAAAGCTTGCTTATCAAGGGCCACGAAGAGAGCCAGGGCCACAGTGAGAACTCAGGAGCCCAAGCCAGAGCTGAAGATAAGCGAGTGTCACGGACTGGTGATTAAATCAACTCCTATATTATCACTCTGTCTATGTATCTGGTGGACCCTGCTCACCACAGTACCTGACAGACGTCCTGAAATAAAACCTTATCTCCATGGGACCGTATGAAGTGATACAGCACTTTCAGATACCATGTTTTCAGGCACAGATAGGACACGTATATGCCCCTACATCTGTGTGCCCATATCCACGATGTACACACACACACAACATGCAGAAATATGCACAGAGATTTTCTACACTTCTATCAAATTCCACCGTAAAAACTACAAAGCGTTTTGAATTAAGCTGTTTAAAACTGCAGCCAGGAAAATTGTTGACAACAGCTAATTTGTTATTGGGAAAAGATCCTGCATCTCTCCACCACAGAAAGCTAAAAATCTGTTCGTGGTGGCTGGTGGACAAGCTTTCCTATCTGCAAAAGCTGAGCAAAGTGAAACAGTCCTGGTCAAAGCCTCCAAATAATCCCATCTTCCCAGCAATGTCTTTGGACTCCACGTCAAACCTTTCAGGGGCTCCTGGAAACTTTACTCAAGCTCTTTGTTAAGATGACAGGAGATGTTCTTTGGAAAGTATTTCCAAAAAAACTTCTGGAGCACTGGTAGCTGTACAATCATATGGGATTAATTTTCTGTATATATCTCTATATATTGCTGGAAGAAACAAATTAACTTTAAAATTCAAAGATCTTTATACAGCCTTGTGCTCTTAGGTACAAATATTTAAGTAAGCTCTACTTCCTGTCAAACACTGAAACTGATATTAAACTACATTAAATTATTATAGATACAAGCAGTAAAATTTCTCTTCTGCTTTCTCTGTGAGCTCTTGCATCTTGATATTTCTTGAACTGAGTATTAAAATAGAATTTAATATTATCCATGATTTAAATTCCTGCTTCTATTAAAATCCTAAGTGTGTACTCGATGTCCAAACACACGCCCAGAAGCCTGGGCCAGAAGTAGTATCACGAATATCCCTCATAAGGGATGGCTCCACAAAATGTCTCAGAAAAACAGTATTTATTTATCATATTTCTTCCCCAAGAATCTTGTGATGACTTCAGGACGCCATCCATTCATTCACCTTGGTTTATTAATGTCTTTTTAAGAAAATAAATCACCTACAGAGAAGAGAGGAGCTTAACCATTCCAGCCTCAACTAAACCCAAAATCCCCCACTAAGCCCTGTGACCACCCGTTCTACATACTCAGCATGGTGGGAGACAAAGTATAAAAAAAATAAAAAGAGTTGTTTCCTTCTCTCTTACTCTTCTATATTATTACTAAGAATAAAATCAAGAAGGAGCAAGGTACTAGTGAAAAAAACATTCCAAAGTCAGATCCACCAGGGTGACACAGTGCAGTGTCCTGACCAGTCCCACCATAGACCTCCTGAAGGCTCCTGTTTCAAGAGAAAATTAAACAAGACTGCACAGTTCTAGATTGACATTTTCCAGCCTTGTGTCATGTTACATTATTTGAATGAATCTCAACTTTTTAAAACATGTAGGCACCAAAGAAAAGTAAATGAGGGCTGTAAAAAAAAAAAATCCTTCTATGAAATATAATACCTCCTAGAAGCAGAAGAGCCACCCATGTTGAGTATTATCAAAGAACAGGTAACAAGGTCTTTAAGAATATACCATCCACTCTTTTTACTCTAAGAATAAGATTATATTATTATTTCAGTTTTCATCCATGACTTCACTCAGGCTGTGCCTACAGGTTTTTGCACGTCCATCTCACACGAGTCATTAGATGAAGCCCAGGGTTCCTTCAGAAGCTGCCCTCCTAACCACTTCACCTTTAGGGTTCAGAGGGCCCACTTTTATTGAAAAGACAGAGCCTTAAAACTACAAAAAAGACTCTTCAGAAGGATGGAAAAAAAAAAAGCAGAATTTTTTCCTCAGTTACCCAAGAAACTAGAAGGAGCAAGCACTGAACCTCCCTCTTAGTCTGTTCTTAACTCTTCTGCACAAACAAAATTCCCTTTTATCTTCCATTTATTTCCATTTTTACCTGAAAGGTAGAGTTGGGCTTTTATGTACAACACACAGGAACTGGACTTTTTTTTTTTTTGCAGAGCACTATTAGACTAGGCTCTACTTCTGCTGATATGAATGCATTACCTGAATTTCCCCAAAAATAACAATTTTGCCCCTCTGATTTAAGCCTGGCGTATATTTAACATACCGTTCATCTCTACATGTTCTCACTGTTGAAGAACTCAGCGCAGGTGTTATTAATAAAATAAATTTATTTTTAAAAAGGATGCTATTCTATAAGCTTTTGAAGCTCACACATAGTCTAACTTAACCCAGCTTGGGCTCATCTGGTCTTTAAATGACTCCTTTCATGTGGTCAGCCCACGAGCCATACGTACTGCTGCTCAATCACGCCACTGTACATCGTCAGCGTGAGGATGATTTGCATGATTTGCATTTCCTGTACTGCTCCAGCTTCAATGAGCTCTAAGCACCACGTACAAAAGAAACCACCGCCAAGTAATGCAAACATTTTAGTTAAACCAGATGAGGCTGTTTTAGTCAGGCTGCCAATAGTGGGGAAGAAGGGGGAAAAAAAAAAAATATATAAGTCTCAGGGATATCCTGTTAAATAAGGATTTATTTGGAGGGAATCTGAACCTTAGATTCATACTCTTACTTTTATAAGTTGTATGAATTCCTTGAAAAATATGGCTTAGCAGAAAATAATTCAGAAAAGAAATAAAAATCACCTTTGCAATGCTCCTTAGGTTTGGGCACCACATTGTGTAATTTATTTAAGAGTACACAAAAGGTTTCTGCTTGTCTTAATTTTCCTACAGTATAAAACTAAATCTAATTAAACCAAAATCACTGATTGCTGGCTAAAGTTTCTCCTTATGAAGAAACGTCTTTATTTTATCACAAACGATCGATAAAAGCTGTTGGAGAAAGAACTATGATAAAAACAGCATTACAGTGGGATTCAATGAATAACTACTAAAGTTTAAAAAAAAAAGTACCAGAGCCTCGTTGTCTGTTGAAAAACAGAGACAGATGGGGAGACAGACCTATATGATGCTACAAATAGATGAATATCTTGTAAGGATTTCAACAAATGTTAGAAGACCTAGTCAAAATTTGAAAAATGAGAGATTTGCATGTGCTGCTGTACTGAAGTTCACCTGAAATCCAAGCCCTGATATAATCACGATGCATAATATCAAAATTTCAAAGATAAGACTAGAAATAGAGTATACTTAAAGCTTTTAGAAGACCTTTGCCAGAAAACGGGACAATTAATGTCACTATTTAGTACAAACCCTGTCTTAGTACAGCCAAAAAGGGTAAGTTTACTTTAATAACTACTTTGGAAACGAGGTGCATCCTGTTCCCAGCTTAAGAAACAAAAGGTGGGCATATGAATTTCACATGCAATATCACATTTTATAGTAATTTTCTTTAAAATGGTAGATAAATGCAGACAGTGGAAAGCTCAAGAAATAACAGCATGCTGATACAGCACATGGCATGTGACCAGCAACAGGGTGTACATCACGTATGCCTGATAGAGACCCGAGACGCTCCATGCGAGCACTCAGGGAATCTGCATAGAATCATGCTTAATAAAAACCACAGAGAACTCCCACTGCTGTTGGTTCCAGAGGACATTCCTTTTCAGAAAATTAAGTTGTATCTTCCTTCTTCTGTATTCAAACACAAACTAAGTAGTGGTAGAAACTGGGAGTGAGGGGTTAAATTCTGTCTCGGATACAGAAATTCCACTTAGTTCATTGTTGTCTGCAAACGCACCCTCCAAAGCAACATTTCATCACCACGCTGTGTTGTGACTGTATGATTTAGTAATTGCAATGGCTACTGTAATAAAAATGCATTCTGTCATTTTTCCACTTAGAGAGCCTCTGTATAATGCTCTTATTTAAAGGTCAGCTAATTTTATTATGGAAAGTAACTAATAACCTTTATTAACTCTGAGGCTCGCAGTTTTCTAGCATGTCAACCAAATAAATAACACACTGAAGGAAGATGCAATACAAACCCAAGCTGTGGAATATAGTCTCAACTGTATGGGGGGGAAAAAAAAAAAGTGTATTTGCTATAGGTAAAAGAGGTCCTTGGAAATTTAATACTTTTTTTTTCTCTAGAAATTACAAAAGTGTGTATCAATGGAGCTTTTTAAAAGGCAGGCTGCTGGTCTTCCCCCATGCTCCAAGATGCTGAGAGCACTGAACAAGGTGCTAAGTCCACTCATGTCCCAGCACAATCAATAATCCTAAATGTTGCACAGCACCTTTGAGGGTTTTTTTTTGGGTCATTTTCTAAATTTGCAGGATATGCAGAATACTGGAGAACATAGCTAAGAACTTTGCTTACAAACTTTTCTGCTCTCTTTAGCTTAACAAAATGACTGAATAACATTAAAATCTCCATGTTAAAAATACAGGTATTTTATTCTCATGACCTTTCTTGTATGGGAAGTATTATTAATGTGGAACACTTAAAAATTATGCAAGAATGTCCACTATTTTATTAAACAGTTTTGGTTCACATAAGTAGATCAGAACGCAGCATTATTCATGAACAGCCTTTCCTAGCACACAGCTTTGGGTGAGTTTGTTCCTAAGAAACATTACTACGCTTGAAACTAAAAATAGAAAACTATTTTTAGCTATTTAATTACACGAGGAAAAGACATCATTTTTATCAGGTTTGAATTTAGAGAATGATTCTATAATGCACCCTGAGTGTAGATGATGAAAATCCCTGGCACCCAACCTCCGGGCTCACACCCCGGCTGCAAGTGGAAGCAAAAAAAAAATTGGGTTTTAAAAGATTCCAGCAACAATGGTCTTGTGACTAAATCAGAAACAGAAGCAGAAGTCATGAGCCAAACAGATACCTATCGGTTTCCTTGAGCTTAATCTGATTAAAACATGGCTCTCAAAAATGTTAAATAGAAATGCCACGTCAGAGAGCAGGCAAATGATAAAAATAGCTCATGACAGGAAATCATTATTAAACCAGCATTACTGGTGTATCTGTTATGGAAATTTCCTTGTAATTTTTCAAGGTTTCCCCTTATGTTTTTTTTCTTCACTTGCCTGATACACTTTTTTTTCCTTCCCCCCTCAATGGCGTGTATATTTGAGATGTAAAAAGAAAATTATCACTGCAATTTTCCAACTATACTCTGCTCAATACCATCTCAAGTGTGTCATACATCATCTTGTCATTCACTTGAACAAGAAATCACATAATATTCAGAGGCAGAAAATAATCCAAAATAGGCAAGTGCCACTACGGCAAAAACACATTCAGATGGCATTACAGGAAAAAGAAACTGAAAAAGAATCTTCAAGGGCTTTCGTAATGAAGCATCTTAAAAAAATATTTAAGTGGGGGTAAAGTTTCTCTGAAAAGCTGCTGAGAAGACAGAAGAGCTGTTCAAGTCCACCAACCAAAATTAAAACAAAACTGTTGATAACATCACAGATCAACCTCAATGGATAAAATAGTTTCCACAAATAAAATTCAGCACCCTTAAAAAAACAAAGTCATTATGATGATCCTTCCTACTATTACCATCCCTCTCACAACCACCCTCTGGATCCTCTTGCCTTTGGAACATTCCATAAAATACAAACTAGAGTTGCAAGCATCTTGTCCTGCACTTAGTTACAAGATCCAGAAAAAGCTTTTAGAAAAAAAAAAAAAAACAAAACAACCAAAGAAAAAATAAACATGAAAAATTATACTTTGATAAAGCTACTTCAATGAATAAAAACCTATTTTGGCTGATGGAAGTGACTTTGACAAACTTTAAGAGCCACCCCAAAACCCCTTAGTTTCTTTTTTTAAATGTCATTGATGGGGAAAAAGAAAGCACCAATCCAATGAGCTGGCTTTTCATTGAAAAAAGGCATTTCAGCTCTAATGATGATTCAGGCTTCCCTGAAGAAGGGCCCCAATTCTGTTGACCATAGATAGGTAGGCTGGCTTTTCAGCCACTGCTCATCATCCCAACATCCTCCTCATCGCTGCACGGGGATGCTCAAATGCTGAGAGGTTTTAGAACTTGAAGTCAAATTCAGAATTATTTGTTTGTGTCACATAGTGAGAAAAATACATGAGGGGAAACAAAGAGGCAACTTCAGAGACATCTACACAGAACCAGGGCTGGTCCATAATCAAAGCCCAACTGCCACCCACCTAAAATCCAAGGGGACAACGCATCCCAGGAATAATGACAATTCTGAAGGACAGCAGAGTCACCATGTGCTTCACAAGTGTCTTCAAAGACCTGCCGGATTTTGGTCCTGGGTGTTGTCATATTGTCCTGTAACAGCCAAGCTACCTCTGACTTGGCATGAATGGGAACATGCATCCCATTTACAGCACTGCTTAAGCCTTATTCTATAAAGAGTCTTCCAAGAGCACCCACATCTACTCTTCTTAATACCCCTCCCACATGAAGATTATCTAATACAGGGAGTAATCAGCTCAGGGTTTTACTACAGTCATCCTTGACAAAGCAGGGAAAAAAATACCCAGCTGTGAAGCAGGAGAAAGTCAAAATTCAAAGCATCCACGTTTATTGAAATCAACACAAACTTGTTTTGATCTCAACACAAGAGGAGTGTTTCTTCTTGATAGAGAAATGATGGTAAATGTGAAGCTTGTATTTCTGCAGTGGGCCTCTACCAGGACACATACAATGTCACAATCTAAAATGCCAGGAAGAAAAACTGATGAAGGTTAAACCAGAAATGGTCTAAATGGCTATTTTAACATTTTACTCTGCCACAACATGGTAAAACACAAAAATTTAAGGGGTGTGGAGGGCCAAGATGAGCTAAGCTGGAGTCGTCTGCAAACTGGTTCGCAAATGGTGCCTGAAAATGACTTCAAATGCTCTTGAAGAGGAATCAGTTAAGACAAATCCCAAAATCCTGAAGTGCAGTCAATATTGCCTTCCCCTTTCTACCCCCCTTCCATTGTTTCTTAAGTCAGCAGCAAGGACACAGCATGGCAAATCCAACAGGTGTGAGGCTAGAGCCAGGGCAGAAGGAAGAGAAGTCACTTTTCACCACCAGTACATTGGCACTCAAGAAGGAGCACTCATTTTTCATACCAATTTCAATAAACACCAAATATTACCAACACAACATAACCCTACCTCCTGAAATGCTGTCCTGCTGTCAGAATTAAATCACTAATTTGAAATGCCAATACAGAAGCATGGACTAATAGATTATTAATTATAGCATCAACAACAGCAGCAATAACATAAAGAATGGACCAGAAGGAAGAGCCAAGCAGACCCTTCCAGGAGAGAACCGAATGGGCAGAGTTCAAGCGTGTACCATCAGCCATCCAGATCGATGGAAATTTGGTCACAACACACTTTCTCATGTTGTACTCCCACTCAGATCCATCCTCTATTACCCTAGAAAATGAGACATGAGAGGGGAAAACAGGCATCCTTGTGGTTCTCAGGAGCAAAAATATATATGTGTAGAGTTATAAGGATGGCCAGAACACCTCCGATGGCTGAAGGCTAAATGAGTCATCCGCTTCAGAAGAATGACCAGTAATTAAACAAATATCTGTAAAGCTATTAAGTGCAAGTATCAATTTCAACCTATGACACTGAAAGGAGAGATGTTTCTCATGTACTGAAACCACTGATGTATCATACAGTCGAGTCGCTTGCAAAATAACCCCTCACCTAAGGAAATCCTTCTCCAGAGGAAGCCAAACAAAAACAATCTAAAATATTTATTGCCATAAATTCCATCTCTGCTCCATCAGCTCCTTAAGAGACATGACATCATGCTAGCTACCTAGACCTGTCTGGCTGATAATAGTCCCAGATTTCAGGCTGAAGACTAAACTGCAGGAGCATGGAGGGGTGTGAGTCTACAGGTCACCACAGATGCCAAACACAAATCTGACTGGCCCAAGCCAGAGCTGACACTCCAGCAAATATGGAAGGGTCTGGCAGTGGCAGAGGCTGACACCACAAAAACAAGGCTTGCAATATTTTTGCCTTCTTTTCAGCCTCTTGGGACTGGAAGTAGGAATGTTCTATCACTTAGCCTAGTAAGCTCCATCTCCCTTTGCTCCACAGTTTCTTCTTCTGCATTGCTAGACCTGAGCTGTACGAGCTCCAGCCTTTAGTGCTTTAATGAAGTCCTTCTATACAGCTCATTTCTAGATGTTGAACCTCATCAAGTTCAACAAAGGCAAGTGAAGGGTCTTGTACCTGGGAAGGAGAAACACCCTGCGTTCCACAAACTGGAACCCAGGAGGTTCCACCTGAACAGGAGGAGAAACTTCTTTCCCATGAGGGTGGCAGGACCTGAAGCAGGCTGCTCGGAGAGATTCCAAACCTGCCTGGACACC
Organism: Merops nubicus; assembly: GCF_000691845.1. Classification (NCBI taxonomy): domain Eukaryota; kingdom Metazoa; phylum Chordata; class Aves; order Coraciiformes; family Meropidae; genus Merops; species Merops nubicus. Next base: position 53,810 of record NW_008609072.1, read on the forward strand.
ATCCTGGGCAACCTGCTCTGAGTGAACCTGCTTTGGCAGGGGGGCTGGACAAGATGATCCCCATAGGTCCCTTCCAACATCTACCATTCTGTGGTTCTGTGATGTTACTTGTCAAGATGTATTTGTCCATTTTCCCCTTCCTAGCCCCTTCCCTCACTAAGTGCCACGAACTTGGCAATCTCATATTCACAAATCAGGCTTCAAAGATGCAATTCTGAATCGTCTTGACTCAGGCCGTGACAGGAAGGGGCAGGGACCCCCAAATGCATTGCTCTGTGCTTCAGTGGGAAGGAGCAGATGGCCGCCTTCCAGATGGCCACCAACCTCATCTCACCGATTCCAACATCTGCACCTTGACTTCCCTCTCAGAGGACAGTCCTGAGACAGACTGCAGGTCACTGCCCACGGCTCTCGGCTGCACGGCTCCTCCACGAGCCAGAGCACTCTGCAAAATGCAGAATGACAAGCTGAAAAAAAGGTTAAGACTGAAGTTTGGAGAAGGGTAAGACTGAAAACAAAGTTCAGAAGTAGGAATTAAGGAGAAACCCATCTTTAAGATTTTAAATGTTAGATTTTAAATAATCCAATTGAACTTTTTAAATAAACAAATTGGACTTTTTCTCACCAGACACAAACGTCCCTTGCTTTTCACATGGGACCTTGTAAACCAAGGGAATGCCTCCACACTGGTCATTTGAGGCCTTCCAGTACTTAGAGAGACCCAAAAGAAAGCTGGGGACAGACTTTTTAGCAGGGCCTGTTGCAATAGGACAAGGGGTCATGGTTTTACACTGGAAGAGGGAGATTTAGACTAGACAGAGGGAAGAAATATTGTACATTGAGGGTGGTGAGCCCCTGGCCAGGTTGCCCAGAGAGGTGGTTGATGCCTTAATGCCTGGCACCATTCCAGGTGAGGTTGGCTAGGGCTCTGAGCAACCTGCTCTAGTTGAAGATGTCCCTGCACACTGCAGAAGGTTTGGACTAGATGACCACTAAAACATCCCTTCCAATCCAAATAATTCCATGGTTTGTACCTAACAAGAATCAAGAAGCCAACCATGAAAACCCAACCCCACAATGGTTTTGCCTCCAGCTCATCCCACAGCTGACAATGGGTTTATTTTTCAGCTTCCAAACTGAGGTTCTAACAGTACTACAAGAGCACTCACAAGTAGGCTTCATCTAGCTTTAAACACAAATTCTGCAGGACTCAGTAAAACAGTGGTTAGTGAATTTTAGTTTGAAGCAGCCGAAGAGTGATTTGGAGCTGTGTGTACCATCTAAACCTAATCTTAATGCAATCACAAATTATATTGTTTCTTCATATGAACTTCATCCAACTTCTCTTTGGGGCAGTTACCTTCTTGTTGGCAGGTCTTAAGTTTTGGAACAAAACAATTTGGGCTGTTACAATAAGAAGCTGGTGTGAATTAATGATTTCACCAAATTTACAGCATATATCCTTCTACCTTTTATTTAATAAACTCAAAAATTAAAATGTTACTGCTGATTCTGGATGTATAAACTCCCCAAAAGGCCTATTTCCAAACATTTAAAAGAAAAGTGTATTTTATAATAAAAAAAGTGAGTATACTGCATTTCCAAATTCGTTAAAATATAAAATTCTGGTTACAAGCGCAACAATCTGCCTAATTAGTTTTTCCTAATTAGCAGGATGCTCTAACCTCTTTAATAAGGCTTCTGTGGACAGAATGTTCCATATTGGTTATCCATCTGAGGAAAAAACTAAACAAATACTTCTGAAGGACAGCTAATAGAACAAGCGTGGTCGGGCTTCGTGGTCAGGAGGCTGCTCTGGTGTGTAATGCTGGCAAATCTGCAAGAACGTGGAATGTTCTACCTTAAATGTAACTCACTCTACAACCCCTCTGCATCTGAAAGGCAAAATTAACAGTATTGCTCAGTGGAGCTAATGAATTTACAGTTTTAAATTTCACAGCAGGTGCTGGAAGGCAAATAAAATGAGAATTAAAATGAGAAAAAGGAAAAAGAATAAAATCAGAATAAAATCAGAATAAAATCAGAATAAAATCAGAATAAAATCAGAATAAAATCAGAATAAAATCAGAATAAAATCAGAATAAAATCAGAATAAAATCCACTGTGGAAAAGTGAGCTCAAGAGATAGCAGGAAGGCAAATACCACAGTGATGCTGTCAGATCCCAGAGCATGGCTGTAGTTTCCTCCACTGTGAAGCATTTGCTCTCTGCACACAGGTTTTGTACCTTCCTCTTTGTGATCCGAGTCCTAACAGGCACCTAGTAATTAGTAGGTAACAATATTATCTCCAAATCCCACCTCATCCTATAAAATCCATCCTCACTATGACTATACATCGACCGTGTAATTCAGAGACTACTGGTTAAGAGATGAAGAGCCCCAGCAACATCTGTGGGCAGAGGCAGATGCTCAAGATAAAGCAAATTCAGGCCCTGGGTTTAGCAGGAGTTTGCAGAGCAGCTGCTGAGCTTCAGCTCAACAGCTACAATATCCTTTATACTGCTTAAAAATGCAGGAAGCCACAAGTAGCTCCAGCTCCCTCTCTGCCACCAAGTTATTGACCCCGCTCGCTCACACACTGAGTCCAGCCATGCTTGGAACACACTGGTCTCATCACCCACCCGTGGATGACCTGGAGGCACAGGAAAACTCTGATCCTTCCTTTTTTTTTTTTCCAATCAGTATCTAAGAAAAATAAAGAGCTATGTGCAAAATATAACCTAAGAACCATTCTGTGGAAAACACCTGCTAATGACAGGAGCTACAGAGACACCATCAATATTGTCTTCAAACATGTCTGAACCTCAGAGGCCCCATGCAAACCCCAACATCAACGACCTTCCATAGAACCATCCATCAAAATTAGTACTTTGTGTTTTTTCATTGTAGCTCCTTTCTAATGCTGAATGTACACTCCACTCATCATAATGTAGCAGGGCACGTTAGAACTGGTTTTCTGTATTGATATGCAAAAATATATACAAGTATTTTTCAGTCTGTTTACACTAGAATGAGTAATCACTCAATGCAAGACTACTCATGGTTCTCTCCATGTCAAAACAAAAAAAAGAAGGAACAGGTATGTTGCAACTTTGAATAATTACATTATCCAGAGCCTTTTCTGGAAGCTATTATTTTCTGAAACTCCCCTCTACCACCTCTGCCTAGAGAGCTTCCATCTTCTCAGGCAAGACCTGAGATTTGTGTTTAAGTCTTGGAACAGGCTGTCCAGGGCAGTGATGGAGTCCTCATCCCTGGAGGGGATTGAAGGACATCTAGATGTGGTGCTGAGAGACATGGTTTAGTGCTGGACTTGGCAGTGCTGGGTTAACAGTTCGACTCAAACTTAAAGGTCTTTTCCAACCTAACCAATTCTATGATTCTAAAGCACTTCAGACTTTAATCACAGAATCATAGAACGTTTCAACAACCACAGAAACCACTGAAGACTGATTCTGAACTAGCTTGGGGCCACAAGATCCTTTGCAAGGCCAGCATTAAACCTCGCAAGTGCAAGCAAATCAGACTCCACCTCTACAGCCTTGAGTAGATGGTAACACAAGAGTCTAGAGTAGATACCTATGAGGACTCCAAGTCCTCTTCCATGGAGGTCTCTAGATCGCTATCTTGAAGACATCATCTGAAGTGATCAGTAAACACAATAGTCAACTGACCTTCTCTCCCAGTCAAGATCCTGGAGTTTTCTGGAAGTAACAGAGAGAAAAGGCAAACCCAGCAGGGCCAGCAGGCTTGGATGCCACAGGGACAGGTATGAAGTCATGGTCTGCTCCTGGGAGCTGAGAGGCAGAAATACCAAGAGATGCCCAACACCTGAAGGCAAAGCCAGCCAAATGCAAGTTACTCCAAAAGCACCTACCCAACAACTTTTTCCCCCCACTTTGATGTCCCACAGCTAAGAGTTGTGGACATAATTCACAAGCAACATTAGTCTAGTATGAGACTACCAAAGTAGTAATTTAAGGACTAAATTAAAAAAGAATGAACTTGAAAAATGTCAATCTGAAGACCAAAAAAACTCCAAAAACTTGCTAAATGTGACAACAGACTATTTGTAAAGAATCCCTAATAACTAATCCTTCCCCCCCTGCTCCATCTACCTAAATTCTCATTCTAAGTTACTTTAGGAATCATTTCACTCTGGAAAAAAAAAATACAAGATAGACTGTTTGTAAAGAATCCCTAATAACTCATCCTTCCCCCCCTGCTCCATCTACCTATTATCTACCTAAATTCTCATTCTAAGTTACTTTAGGAATCATTTCACTCTGGAAAAAAAAAATACAAGATAACTCCTTTGATACCATTTCCCCTGAAATCCATTTCCTCTTCTTGCATAGTTTTAGTATCTTCAGCACTACTTCTCCAAATTCATTTGGCATATAAAATTTTCAGCTATTATGTTTTTAATAAAATTGATTACCAGGAAAATTCTGCGTGTGCACAGTTTCAAATAATTCTATTCCTCGGGGTTTAAACCTAGAGATGTTGCTATGCATGACAACTGCTCCATGTTTAGTGAGTTACAACTGTTCTGTCACAAGAAGGAAATGTGTTTTGCTCACCAAAGCCAAAGGCACTGTCAAACCTGCAGCAATCTGCAGAACAGTAAGGAAAAAAATGCCTGCAAACTAACTGCTGCTAGATAATGGTCCCATTTATCATTCTTAAATTCCATCTTTAATTAAAAATGGGATCTTCTCTTACATAAATAAAAAATTCCAGATGTTCTGAAATTACTCTTCAATTTTTTTTCATTCTTCCATATATAATATACTTACTATTAGATGGATAATAGTATTATATGTATATATCCATAATAATTTCATCAGGATTCTTCCATATTCCAAATAGACACGTATCTCCATTATATCCAACATATGTTAAAAAGAATTTAATTTTAAAAGAAAGAAAAAATATACTCCCTCAAAGAAAACACAAGTTCATAAAACTCATAGTAGGAATACCACGTAACTGCAAGGAAGATTAAAGTCTAAATAAATCTTTTTTTTTTTTTTTTTTACTTAAAATAATTCACACCTTTTTAAAAACCATTTTTTTAAACCATTAGTTTAAAGAATTTAAGTAGTTACATCACATAAAACTGGAGTGAGAGAAACATTAGGCCCAATCTAGATACATATTTCCTTGGAGTAATTATTAGAAACAATTAGTTAACAGGTAGCAATTCTTCCAGTAATTCTTCTGCAAACAGAAAACCACTTATTTGCTTTTGATGTTGTGTCTATTGCTGTTTCCTTCGTTCCTTCTTCAGGTTGTTATTAGGCAGAAATATAAGCTCCAGTGTGCAACAAGTAAAATGGAAATTAAGAGAGCTAAAATGAAAAATGATGAACAAGTAGGCAAGGTTATAAACATAAACAATAAAAAAGTGCTTGGGAATGGAAAGCATTCTTTAAAATGACTGTGTCCACTGGACCATCGGAGTGTATGTGCAGGAGGAAGGGGGGGAAGACAGGGACAAAGGACAAAGGCAAGAAAGGGAAAATACATCCAAGGGAATGAGGAGACTGCAAAAAGCTTCATTACAGAACGATGAACAAAAAGCCCCTTTCAGTTGCTTTGTATTTGTCAAAGATATTCAAATTAATAGACGTAATTTACATAGATTCTCAATATTTTTCTTCTGAAGGGAGAGTAAATTAATCATCATAATGATTCAAAGCATACCCCTAACAGGTATCATTCCCAAGATACTTGGGCTGAGCAGTAGAAGAGGAGGAGGAAATAAATGGATCAGACAGTGGTCTGGGGGAGTTCGAAGTCCATCCGAAATTAAACTCATTTCACTGCATCATAACTTGGCATGTAGACTGTAATCAAACTACAGCCTGGGTATATCTTGTATGTTTAGGGAAGAAATGACATCATAATCCATAAAAATCAAGTGTTCTACTAGGCACAACCCTGTATCAGGTTGCACTACTTGTTAACAGGTCTCATTTGCCAACATGGTCACATCCACTTTATAAATCTGTATGGAGTTGTAATCCCAGAGGAATCAAGGAGATAAAACCAGAAAACACTTTCAGGCACATTTTCTAGAGTGAGCATGGACCTGGTCAATGCCTTCAAAACCCACACTGAAACCTCACGAGCACCCACAGCAGACACTAACAGCCCACAGCAAGAACATCTGTAGAAACACTGCTTCAACTTCCAGCCTGGAACACCCAAGCTCATCCGAGAAAGCTCCTGCCCACTGGTCATGGCAGCTGAAGTCACCTGAGACCAGGGGAGTGGCTGTGGTGCAAGTGGGACTGAAACCATCTGAGCTCTCAGGTACAGGCACCTGGGCTGCAACTCAAGGCAACAAGGTCACTGAATTCTTGGGTCTGCTGTAGGCCAGGAACTGACATGGTCCCAGCTACCTGAACCAAGACTTTCCAACATCGGCGTATTTGGGACTGTTTTGCTAAAATCAGTTTGCATAAGAAAATCTCTTTCCATGACGTATCAACTCACAAAACCTAGCCAAGCTGTGAGTACTCATCTAGAAAGCTAGCTAATGACACTGGAAGACAAAGCTAAAAATCCAGATCACGTGCAAAACCAAGCATCTGACAAGATTTGTATTATTTTATTCTTAGGTGAAAAGAAAAAAAATTTCAGACTAGAAAAAAAAGTAGCACGGGGGGAAATAAAAAAATCAATATTTTTCTCTTTATAAAATGCAAACCAAAAGCTTTGTTTCTTTCCCTTTGGAAGATCAAAATTAGTGTTATGGACTAGAATGACAATCAATTGCAGAAAGCATGTCCTTTATAATATAAGTACTGTATATGTTTGTTATTTGAAAATAGGAATGTAATCCGTAACTAATCTAGAAATAAAATATATACACAGCAACCATTTAAAAGGACAGATAAAATACTCATTAAAATCCTAAGTGTAGAAATACTGACTCATAATGCACAATTTCATTACATTTTACTGCCAGCAATGTAAATATCAATTCTCCAGGTGATTCATAAAATTCATTTTAGGAAGAAAAATAAGGATTTTTACCCAGCATTTGAGAAGATAAAGGAAAACACATGCTAGGGTTTGAAAAACCAGACTCTCATCAGGATATTTTTCTGGAATTATGGCAAATCTTTTACACATCAAACGGACAACTGCCAGTTCACATTAGCACTTTCTACAGATCATCCACCAGTCCCAACCAGCATCCTTCCTGGTCCTGCACCTCTCCCTGCACCGTGGTCATCGTTCCCATCTCATTTCTGCCGAATTTGAGAGCCTAGATACACTTCCATTGACTTCAAAGGAAGGAGCCTGCATTTAAATGCATCTAAACTCTCTAACTAGCCAAATTGTGAAATTGCCTGATAATGGGACTATTTTTTTTAAAAAATAGGCATGTTGGACAAATTAACTAAAGTTTTTGGAAGGAAGAGTGCGTGTGGGGGTTTCCACACAGAAACGTAAAGAAAACCTGTCACTTTTCAAATGAATAGCTACCATCTGCCAGCGTTTTATCTGAGGCAAAGTTGATTAATGCAAAGTGAATGTTTAAAATCACATTGCTGTCTGCCTGAATAAATTTCAGGTAGTTTACTCAGGAAATTATTTGTCCTGTTAAAGTTTTTTTTTTTTTTGTGGTTGTTATTGTCGGATTCCCCAAGTTTTTACACATCCAGATCTAAAAAATAAAGAATATTTGCTCTTAAATCACCATACTGTTCAAGGACTTTGTTCCTGGCCTCTCTGCAACGAGGTAATTAATTGCCCAACAAAGGAGATCCCACCTCCTTCACTGGCTTCATGAAAACTTTGAGACAGCCCCTCTACGTCCTACTCAAAAATAAATTTTAGTACTTTAATTGTGAGCAGAGAAACCACAGCAGTGCAGTTATTCTCAAAAGGAAATGATTTTGCCCTTAGACCTTCCTTAATTTTTCAGTGGATTAGTTAATATTTTACGGGATTACTTAATTGTTTTACCTTTATTTACAGTAAAAATAATTAAATACCTTTACTTACAGTAAGAAAAACAAATCAATTACAGAATTTAAACATTTGCCTTTTAACTTTACCCAAGCATTGCTTTTTATTAGCACTCTGATAAAAATCCTTCTCAAACACGTTCGATTATATGCTTTTCTTCAGAAGTTGGCTTTAAACAATAACATTTTCAGAAGTTGTTTTTGGAACAGATTTTGGGCGATATTAACCCAAACTCACACAAACCCCAGTTTTAAGCGTGAGTCCCCCTGTGACGTGCTCCCAGCATCAGATGGGCCTCCAAGTTCTCCCTCACCAGAGAGAATTCCTATTATCCAGAGCTACAGAAGTGGAGGGCATCATCTGTGCTAAGTGGTGGAGCTTCATGTCGCTCCATATGGACGTATATTCTCTCTGCTTACACTTTAAGCTGGCTGGACACCAGCCAGCTCTGGTCAGAAGTCACCAAGTTGTTTTAGCTCAGTACATGGTGCCTGTGTCTCGTATCTCAGTGGGGTTTGTGGGTTTAGGCTCCACGTGGTGCTAGGATGGCCATCTGGCCCCCGGTGTGAAGCTAGCTCCCAACCAGCTTGTTCAGAGCGTGGGCAGGACGAACGTGTATGTGTTTGCACAAGCCTGTGTGAACTAACCTTGGTGAACTCAACCAATTTGTTTAAAAAAAAAAAAAAAGGCAAGTTTAGTAGTAATGAAATTAAATAAGTTATGACCCTCTAACTCAGCTAGGGAGCGTGACAGAGGAGCAGGGGACTAAGCAGCATCTCCTGCACCACCTTCTCAGTGTGCTGTGCTTTGGGCACCTCTACAGCACAGGAAGAACATCATTGTTTCTATCCAACACCAGTTACCAGGCTATAGAATAAGTTACAACTACATGGTATTTTGAATCCAAGATCAGACCTGAACCCTGTCTTTAGAGGATACTGGCTATTACATTTAGTCACCTTATTTCTTCATGCCTTGTATCAACTAGACCAGCTTATTGATTAGGAGCATGTTCCACTGCATCTGACATAAACCTGCAGTTAAAACAGACATATACTCATGCAAAAAAACTTCTTCACCTTACACTGACCAACAAAGAAATGGTGGGAAACTTAGAACAGCCCTAGACAGAAAAGTATTCAGCAATTCCAAAGCAGTGAGCCACGTCCTGTCTTCAAATGTAACCAAGTTGAGCAACAAGACCAAAATAAACACTCTTCATAGTCAAAACCATAAATGAGATTTAAGTTTTATTCATCAATATACAGAAACAAACACCAAAAATATGAAAAAAAAAAAATAGTATCAGGTAATTTTTTAATTTGCAGGTACATACTTATGGGGCTTTTTTTTTTAACTAATGTTCTATTCATCCATACAATTTCTTCCTTACCTGAGTGAGCCAAATGCTGGGAAGGATTCTAATGTAGGGACACTTCTGACAAAGATTATATAAAGATGCATTTCCAGTACTTGACATGATGTAAAAAGATCAAAATGTCCCCAGTACAAATGGGCACCTATATATTCAGCTTTAATGGAATGGCTGAAATTCGTCCTGCTTTGCTTTAATTCACATTTTCAAACATCTTCCCCAAGACATGACTTGCGGGTATTTTTTTTTTAAGAGAAGAATCTCTAGAAAACAGTGAGTACTCTACCTTACCAATGCTCACACATGCAAACTGAGTTATGTTTCCACTGGGACTCAACTACTCACTGGAATAAAAATTTACAGGATCACCCTTTTTAAGAGGACATTTAAGTGACACCAGTCCATCAGTTAGCAAACAATTCACTCTATAATAACCCATTTTCTCCTTGCAGAACAGAACAAAAGCATCAGATCTGAAACAATCCTAAACCTACTGCTTAGATTATTTTAAAAAAACCCAAATCACCCAAATCTACATTACATACTATTGGAATATAATATACATTGCTGAACACCACACCCCTCAGGTTTTGTTTTTTTTTCCCAGAGTTCTATTAACTGAACACAATGATCTGTATTCTCTTTGGTAAAATGTAAAGAGCACAGAGTTTGTCTTGAAAATATAGTTGTCAAATATCAAGGGGTATATATATGCTAACATTCACCCTAGGGGTATTTCAGGGCTAGACTCTGTTACAAATAAAATCTTTATTCATATGAACAGCTACCTGGGGGGCAATACTGAATGTTACACAGAATATTTATATATATATATTTAAAATAATCTAGCAGTGCTATTAAAGCAAACTGGAAGCTACACTGCATTTAGTCTCTCTGCTTTGCAGATCTGTCTCTTGTACTACTAACTTACTTGGGTCTCAATTACCTTCTGTAGAGGGCAGTCCCTAAAATATTAAATGCTGTTGTCTAGTGTGTCATACCAGCTGTTTTACTATTCAAGCTTAAAAGATTATTCATGGCAATGAAGAATAGTACTCTATAAAGAAAAGTAACCTCTTTTCTCCTCACTAAATTGTGCAACAGTGTTTTCAACTTCCCTTAAGACCAAAAAAAGGGCCAAAAAAATATTCTTTTTTTGGTTACGTGCTTCTAGAGTTACTGAAGAGCCATTAAGGGCTATGGAAAACAACTTGAGAGAAGATCAGACATCTACATTTATCAAAGAGTTTAAGCTGTCTGAAGCAAGTTGGGAGACAAAGCAGACAAGGCAGCAGCTCTGCAGACTGCCAGCAGTCTGAGGAGGTCACGTCTCTGCTGGACCTTCCTAATTTCTGGAATGAGGATGATAATATTCCTTCAACTGCTAACAAAACTCTGTAATGACTGGAAAAACTTGCCAGGAGAAAGGAGACAGTAATTCTGCCCTTTTTCAGTGCATTTCAAATGCTGTGGTTTGGAAGTTGCCACCACAAGGATGAAACTCTTTGTACTTGGGCAACGTCATGTGAGTCTCTGCACAGCAATTAAGAAAGCTCTTCAAAGAGCTCAGTCCTGCAGCTGCTGTACATCAATGGATCAGACCACTTCAAGCTTAGGAGCCAAATAAGCCACCTTTCAAAACTCTCCTCATGGCCTTCCAAGTTGGAGGGACTCCCCGCATGCCTGACCTTCCCCATTCATCAGGGCTTCTGTCCTCCTCTGAGGAGATGAATGAAGACATGAGCTGGTTTAAAGACACTGCAGAATGAAGCCATGAAAACAGAAACCCAACATTGCTCTAGAGAGACAGCACAGCCTCTGCCTCAGGGAACTAATGCAAATCTACACAGCGTTGTAGATACAATAGTAAGATTCTGATACCTTCCATAAAAGCTACATGTATTCCCCTTGATGGGTGTGGATATCCTCTGCCTGGGACAATTTTAGGTAGATCTCCTCATTCTTGCAGGGAAGCATCATCCTAACACACACCCAGACATCAGCCACACAGTTCAAAAGTTATCTTAGGTGCACTGCTCATTACCAGTTCAGCTTTAACTCTTGCTCATGGGAACACAAATTCGTCCTCCAATAAAAGCACTGGCAAGTTCATCACAAACTCTCTGGACACTGCAGTCCCCCAGTGAAACATCTGTGATCTTGCACTGCTTCAAAAGTACTTTTTAAGACTGCTCCTCAAGTCACTAAGCATCACTTGAAAACTAACAAACCTGCTTCCTTCCCATAGTCAGTTTAAAAGTATACATCATTTAAAAATCTATACATATATCAGTTATCCACATCAAAACTATGCCTCATACACACCAGTACCTTGAAATAACTGTTTGAAAAATTTGTTAATGTAGCTCTGTTACCTGAAGTGTCTGTACTTAAAATACTCATGACCTTCCTGTATTATTAAATGCACAAATAGAAAAGGTATTTTTGAAGTGTCACTTCTAAATCACTTCTAAAAGATATTTTTTATTCTACAAATAATGATGCAAATTTGGTATTTCCCACCACCTCACAAGAAGGCTGACACATGTAAATGTTTAATTCAAAACACACACTCCTGGCCATTTGCAATGAGAATTTTGTCTTCAACTACTACCTGGGAAGCAGATCTTTAGTTGTTACTAGCAGACTAGAAATAGAAGAATCAATGCTAATTTTAATCAGTGTTTTTTTCTAATAGGAGAGAGTAGTCAGCCTGATTAAGTTGTAGTCTGATGCACTTCTACTTTCAATTTAATAAAAATATTTGAAACAATCAATTAGAAAATAAATAGCAAAATGTGCAAGTAAAGTAGAAGGTACCTCTAATCAGTTTTCCTCTCAGCAGTCACATCAGCCCTTGTTCCTAAAATCTTACCCTGCCTGTGAGGCTAAGGTACACACTTTTTTTTTGTTTTAAACATCATATCTTTGTCAACTTTGACTGTTTCTGTCTGATCAAACCGTAGGAGCAACAGCCAAGGAAAAGCTTTCCTCTCTTTAAGATGTTCTATAGGTTAGATCAGATTTATTTGCTGTCAGTAAAGGTTATATTTGCACGTAACTCTACAACAGACTGCAATTTTATTAACTTCAAGTGAGTTTTCAAGCTGCTAGGTTGAGTTTTTTTATTGGGTGGTTGGTTTTTTGTAGGGCTTTGGGTTTCTTGTTGTCATTCCTTCCCCCAAGATTTGGGTTACTTGACAAATTGGAGTTAAGTTATCTTAGGTCAATGTAACTGTAAGTTAAACTAATGAAGTGTATGTCTATGAGTGATGTCTGATTAGTTTAATACAGTTAGTGCTGGACAGCTTGGGCTGCTGACCTTGAAGGAACACAGATAACGTTGCCATGCGTTGGAGGATGTGGTTGTGATACAAGACAAATTTACATAACAGTTTGTCATATACACTCCTCCAAAACAAAATTGTTGCAAAAGGAAAGCAATGGGAAACCAAGGCTAAACGCCTCGCACGAGACAAACAGGGGAGGATTAGTTGTAACATCTGGCTTGGGATGGCAGCTTGTTTTAAATGCAAGCCAGAAGCAGGCACAGAAAGGTGTACAAGCTTTATACAGCATGCAGTCCAAAATGGATTAGATGTTGTGTTGGGTAACACTGTCCAAACAACCTTCTACAGCAGAAGTTCTACTCTTTAAAAGTCATACTCCTTCCCCAGCTTGCTCCTGGTACCAAGGCCCAGTTCTGAGCTGTAGCTAGCTAGCATGTCGTCTAGGTGCACTCACAAGTCTTGCTGAAGATCATTCTGCAGCTGAAAAGCAGCTGCTGGGGCTAAATCATCCCTGAGCACAAGAGGCCTCTCTCCACAGAGGTGCAAAGCCAAGGGAGGGATGATGTAGCACCCCCATGATGCTGAGCTGCACGCCCCGAGCAGAGCACAGGCTGCACCACAGGCTGCTCAGGGCAATCAGCTCACCACATCTCAACTGATCAGGTAGGCCAAGCAAAACTGCTGGCTTTACAGACAGCTCTGCTCTGGGATGACTGATTCTCACTACACGATAGCTATCTGTTGACCTAAACATTCTGCTTTTATCAGGCCAGGTTTGGGCTGATAGAAGTTTGTCACTTACATAAATGCATAATTGACATCCACAGTTGTTGGCACATTATGGAACTGGACTATCACCGAGATAAAACTGCTCCAGGTCAGCCCAAGGAGGACACTCTGATTATCAGACTTGCTAAGAGATAGAGCAGTGGGCAAAGTGAGGAGGCTTCCAGCATTCACATCTGTGCCAACTCTCAACCTGATCTCTACAGCACAGTTTAAACCTTGTTTATTTTTTTTATTAGTGTATTACTAAATTCACTTGGAAAACTTAAGATAAAACTACATATAAACAGGTATCCATACACTTGCACTCTTGGAGACTTTCAAGGACTACCAATGCAAGACAAAATAGTCTAGCACACTCTAAATCATGGCAGAAGTTTCCTGAATACACCCCAAGAAGTCAATGCAAGAAGACAAAACTTGTATTGTCCATTGCAAGTCTCCATCTGCTTGCACACACACCTTGCATGCACCTAAGTGAAAACTCAGCTCAAGACAACCTGGCTGAAGGCCTCTCTGTAATTTGAGTTTAGCAATGATTCAGCTCCTGGGTTACCTGTAATTAGCACTCGTTGGCACAGTTTGCATGAAATAAAGAGCAGCAGTTCGTGCTTTCCAGTGCCACTTCTTGGCAGGGAGTGTACAGAGGACACAGTCATCTCGTAGCTCTTCCTGGAGAAGATCCATCAGCTGCTTGTGGGAACCACCATAAAAGGCTTCAATGAGAAGAACACTCATTTTTCCAACCACTTCAGAACAGTTTGGATTCTGAAAATGATAAAGACATTTTACTTCAGAAACACATTTTTTTTTTTAATTTAAAAAAATTATATTGGTAAAGGCAGAAACATATTGCAAGGCCTTACAGTGTATTCTTTTTTCCCCCCATGAAATTAATTCTTCATATTGTATTAATGAGTTTACTTCAGAAAAAGCTATTTAGTAATTATGATGACAAAATTGCCACACCTAATAGTTTCGAACAATAAAAGATACCATTTAGAATTTTTAAATGAATCAAGATTATTTAAAACACCATATTTTGAATTGTCTTGGTTTCAACCAAATACTTAAAAGCAGCTTTACTTTACACACTCACTTTTAAATATATACAAACCTTCCATAGGTTAGGAAGCAGTTTATAACATAAGTTATCATTTTTTTACATAAGTTCCCACACAGACCCCCCTTTTCCTGACAGTAGATAAAACTAAAGAACAACTCAAACACACTTCAGCCCCTGGGTAAGTGATCTAAAGCCAGAGAGCAGGAGATGCAGCCTGAGTATCCCCCAAGGAGTCTCTCCTGCATCACTGGGAACTGGGATCACCTAAGCAACACGCTCAAGCCCTACAGGAGATGTAAACCATGCTATTTTTTTTAGAATACTCAAAAAAAATATGGTAGAGAGCAGTGTCACAGGCTTAAGGTAGCTCTGAGATGAGAAGCCACAGAGCTGCTCACAAACAGGATGCAAAACATGCTGCCCAAAGTGAAGGGAAGGATGAAAACCCTGCGACTATTGCTCATCAATTCATGAGTCACGGGCTTGGGGGTGCTGAAAAGCTGCTTTTCAGATGATGCTTTGCACGAAACCTTCACCTACAGAAGTCCAAAGCTGAAAGGTAGCCACCACCCACTGCCTCTCTGATGGGTTTCCTTCTCAACTTGCCCCAACAAGGGAAGACCCTCTTAACCTTTGCTCAGGCTTCGTGTTCGATGCAGTGTATTGCAGCACTGTACATCTATTTCCTGACCTGTAATTTCTAGTGGTTTCACACTGTAATCCTTATCTTCTCAAAGTTTCTGATGACAAGAAGTGAGATTTCAACAGAGCTACATACTCTCCAGAAAATCTCAATCAACATCTCAACTGTGAAATTTAGTTAAATTCAAGTTCAGGTTAAGAAATATGATTCTGTATTCTGTGACCAGAGTGTAGAAAGCAAACAAACAAAACCACCTTACAAGTGCACTGTAGCTGTCAAAAGATCAGGTAGCCAGCAACAAAAATCCAGAAAGTGAATAAATTTAATTGAGATACCAAATGTAGGAAACATTAGAGATAGCTTTGAGTCGTTGGCCCATCATGGTGGAAGGTGAAGTGGCAACGTAGAGCTCCTGGGTCATTACAGACCAATCAGCAAGCAAAAAAGTGTTCCATGCTCCGACTTTCTTGCCATAAACCAGCATGGATTTGGGGTATACTTTTGCTCTATTATTCACTCCCTCACACTGTTTCAAATAAATTTGGGGGGCAAAATTGTCTTTTCAAGCGAAAAATGAAAGCCTTCTGGAAGGAAAGACCTCATTTTGGAGCTTGCTTCTTTTCAGGCAGCAAAGCAGATTCTCATCTCTTTTCCACTGACCTAATTCAAAATAAAAATAAATAATTCTTAAAAAAAAAAAAAAAAAATCACACTTTTGAGATCACTGATGTTTTCTGAATTTACAATGATGTAACCAAAATCATACTCTCTCCTCCAAAGCCCTTTTGAGTCTGCAGGGTAATAACTGCTATAAAAACACAAGCTGTGGTTTAGAATCTGCACTATTCACCTAAAGAACAATTTGTAATTAATCATGCTACACTTGTCATCAAAAGTCTCTGAAAAATTTAACTCGAAGGACTAGAGGGAAGCATTTTGCAAATTCAGACCCTAAAAGAAAAAAAGGGGGCACCTGAGAAGTGGTTAAATGCCACTGCGTCAGTCACTCGGGGAGAACGAGCTGCCGTTAATTGATACCAGTAATAAAGTAATTTGCTGATGAAATATCTGATCAAACTGCATTTCATCAGACTAGTTCTGAAACTGGTTTTATCGCCAGGTTTAGCTGAACTGGCAGCATGCTCCTGGGTTTTGTTTTGCAACAGTTTTCACTGCACATCCCTTCTAGGGACAGAGAATCTACATGCTGACAGCAAGAGGCTTTTTCACTTCTCAGGTTTCCTCCTTGCTTAAAGATCCTGATATTTAGGTTATTCTGCATTTATCCTACCTTTAGATCTAGCACTAAAAACATGTGATGCAAATATTGCACAAATATTGCCACCCAGTAAACTCCTTTTGGCTACTTACACTGGGAACCTGAGTTGAAATTGTGGCTGTATGAGGGGCAGATGGCTCTTGCCATGCAATTCTTCCCAATAACACTCAGAGACCCCAGGGCAGGAGCACACGAGGGTGAAAATCAGCACTGATATTTTTCAGAGATGATCTGAAGCTCTAAAGCTTGCTTACAAAACTCTCACTCCCCCCAAAATTTAGGTGATAGCCTTTAAAATCCTCATCAGCACTTGTAGGCTTCTAGTATCTTATGTTCTGTATCTACTGCCACCAATACACATCAAATGCAATAAAGTGAAGTTTTGAAAACTTTTTAATTTTTTTTTTAAATGTTGAAAAAAAGTGTTATTTAAGAAGTATACGTTATGTTTTGTTCGTTGCTTGCCTTTTTTTGAGGATGCTACCTAAATATGAAACTGCTAAAGAATAAAGGCAGCACAATATATATCACGTTGACTTCAGAGGTTGTCTAAACTGCAGCAATGAAAAAGTCAATAAATCTTCTGTTTTAAAAAGATATGCTGATAATGCAAAGGAAATTATATTATATATAACTAATAATTTGATGTATTTAAAAGAGGCACAGAGGAGGTAGGACACAGTCATTTACCTCATATTTCACCCACATGACTTCCAGTTTTGTTCACACACAAAAATAACATCTATTATTTTTTCTTTATTTCCCTTGACCTCACCAAGTGAAGGTAAATATGTAGCATATACCCCTCAGAGGTCTCAAAAAGACACAGCTGATAAATGGCCTGAGAACATTCACCGTATCTGATGGAATGCAATCCTCAATTAAATATAAATCACTCCAGGTATTCTTTTTCCCATTTCAAAGAAAACAACAAATATTAGAAAAACAGACCCACTTCCCCTTTCTCATTACAGCGCTTCCTCTCTGGAGCCAGCGATCCTGGGTGTTCCTCCACCAGCTCCAGCCCAGCCCCAGGGCTGCAGCACCCCGTGCTTTCAAACCCTGCTGCTCTGCCCAGGCTCTCTCTACAGCACATTCCTCAACACAGACACTAATAAGAAGCTCCCCAAAAGGAGAAAATTGTTCCAAGCGGTGCCAAAAATGGCATGAGTAATACAGAGGTAGACTGAAGAACTGAGGAATGTAGAATCATAGAATCATTTTGATGGGAAGCGGCTTTTAGGATCATTGAGTCCAACCATTAAGCCAGCAGTGCCAGGTCACCACTAACCCATGTCCCTCAGCATCATCTCTACGTCTTCTAAACGCCTTCAGGGATGGGGACTCCACCCTGGGCAGCCTGTTCCAGGCCTTGACAACCCTTTCCATGAGGTTTTCCCTCACACCCAACCTAAACCTCCCCTGATGCAACTCGAGGCCACGTCCCCTTGTCTTACCACTTGTCACTTGGGAGAAGAGACTGACCCCCACCTCGCTAGGTAGGTAATTAGGTGCTGTCTCAAAGCCAGCATCTCACAGTAACATTCCCTCAGGACTTCTGTCCTTTGCTCCAGCTCTGCCATATGGCGAACACGTCGCAGAGAAAGTGGTAGGTGATGGAGTCTAACTGGGCCAACTGCTGTTTGACCAAATACTTTTCCTTTAGAAGAAATTCTGAGTACTACTCTGAGTAATGAATACATATTTTCTTTAATGACATGGAAGAATTGTTTGGCTAGCCACAGAAACCAGGACTTGTTTTTAATTTCTAGGTGAACACCAACTAAAGTATTTTAGATAACTAACCAAGGTAGCGAAAAAACCCTATTTTTCATGATTTATTCAAGAACACAAGTTCACTTTGTCTTATAAACAGAAGTGTGGTTTCACCAACACCAGCACAGCTCACATCAGAAAGCCATAATTAGCTCCATTCTTTGACATATTCATACAACATAAATTACAGTTCCTGTTAAAGTATCTGTCCAACAAAACAGTCGAGAGACAATCCAAACCCAAAGGAATAATTATTAATATATTCCATAAGGTAGAGAGCTGCTATTAGTTACAGGAAATAAGGTATATGGTTTCAGTAATGATGGTTTTAACCGTCACAGTCCCACACGTATGAGAAATTTATTCCACCACCATATCCAGAGCACACATGGTTCAGTGTAACTCAACCGACTACAAAACCCATCAGGTACCTGCTGTGGACGTATCTGAGAACCTTTAGTGACTTCAGATCAACACATTAATACCCAATACAGGCAAAAGCTTTCCAGGTTCCACATTCCCCTAAAACCATGATTTTCCACAGGACTATTCCAGGGTCTTGGCTGTTCCACCTCTGCCCCTTCTCCCTCCCGACACGCACCCACCTGAGGTGTGGATGGGGTGCATCCATACACACAACCCCTGACTGAGAGAGCCCGTGCTACCCTCCCACTCAGGGCAGTGACTCATCGAAACCCCCAGAGCTTTTAAACACAATCACATCTTAATCCTGACCAAAACTTAACTTGTATTGAGATCACCCAAAAGTACCGTCTCGAAGGTTTGTCATTACTGAACTCTGAGAGGGCACAAAGCGAGAACGCCACTTGATTTATCTTTTATATAAATCAACAGGAGCAAGTTCAGAACTTCTCTGCTTTGAGAAGGCAGTAAACCAACATTCTTCACCTTTATTTGGATGTCTGCATCAGCACAAATATTAAAGCACTGGTGAGAGCCCTAAACCACAGGCTGCCCCCATGCACACAGCCCAAGAGCTGCAAACACCTCGAGAAGACCCAAACCCAATGCTACCTGCAGGCATCAAAGATGTCTACACTGCAACCTGGATGGATTGCACTGCCTGCTTTTGTTTCACTAAACACTAAAAAAAAAACATTTCATTTTACTGTGCTTATTATCTTCATCCATGTTTGCAAAGGGTTTTCATTACATTGACAATCAATTTACAGCCAGGAATAAAAAAGGCAGAAGTCCCAGTGGTCCTAGGTAAGGATTCCCCTTCTCTGGGAATTCTGCCTGAAAATCCCTTTTTGTGCAAGACTTATTTATAATACTTATTTGAAATACTAGCTTAAAGTGCTGCTAAATTATTCTTCTATATTCTTCTATGGACTATTTTAAGAGTAGTGTAAATACATACTGAAAAAGCAGCTTCTTGTAATACACATCAAATACATCATTTTACTTTTTTTCTCGTTCTTGGAATTATGGTCCTCAAAACGCTCACACATCAGAACATGGGCCAGGTGAATGTCCCACGTAGGTGAGAAGCACAGTAGCACTTGAGATCACAACGTTCTGGGTTGGAAGGGATCTTTCAAGGTCACTTAGTCCAATGCCCCTGCAGGGAGCAGGGACATCTGCAGCTAGAGCAGGGTGCTCAGAGCCCCGGCCAACCTCCCCTGGGATGGTTCCAGGGATGGGGCAGCGACCACCTCTCTGGGCAACCTGGGCCAGGAGCTCACCACCCTCACTGTAAAAAATTCCTTCCCTCTTTCTAGTCTAAATCTCCTCTCTTTTAGTCTTAAACCATCACCAACCATGTGGCAACAGGCCCTGCTAAAAAGTCCGTGACTTTTTAGATCATCTGTGACTCAGATGATGCAATGAAAACTGCAAACAACAGGATTTTTGAAGAATTGTTTTGATCTGAACTAAAAAATAAACTGTGAGGATTGCTGGGTTCAGTTCTTACATCTGTGCTTTGAACCCTAAAATCCAACAGTAGGAATTCAAATTTAAGAGTTTAAAGACATCCTACATCTATTAATCCTGACACAAGAGCCTGCAACAGGGCCTTTTGGAGTTCACATATTTAGAAAGTAACATGCTGTAAAATCTGCACATTATCCCAGGCATGCAAAGTAAACAATATTGCTATAAATCTTTATGAAAAAGTTGTTAGTGCTTATGCAGAGTATGCATTTTAAAACTCAGTATTTAAATTGTTTTATTATTGTATCTGGGCAAAGGCACTAATGACCATCATTTATTGCTGTAAATTAAATTTGGGGCTTTTTTCAGCTGTAGAAAAGCAAGAAAAATGAATCCTTGGTATTTTTTTTCCCCACCTTCGCTGCTAATAAAGTACAGAATTGTCAAATACTTTGCATCTAAAGAAGATAAAGAAGAGGTGGGATGGAGAACCAGAGCCATGCTCTGCCAGGGAAACAACTACAGCCAGAACCACCCAGCACCAGCAAACTGGATGAGTTTATTCCTGTCTCCTCTGCGTCAGGATCGCAAGAGATTTACAGAAGTCAACAGGAGCATGCTGCAGAGAAGCAGACACTAAACCATTTAATTCTAACACAATGTTGGGTAGCTCTTCAGCCAGTAACAGGGTTTTTGGGGTCAGAAAAAAAAAATTACTACAGCTCTAATATGAAAGTGTAACCTGAAAATGCAAGGTTAGCAATTGTATTTGATGGAAAATTAGTTATTCTGATTTAACAGCTAATTATAAGCTCCCATTTGCCATGCAATTCAAAAGCCTGGAATAATAACTTACATAGAGACTGCTAATATTGTTCAATGTGGTTTTACCCAACTTATTTGGACTGTGTTTACAGTGCTCAAGACAGTTGACAAGAGTCATCTTTTCCAGTACTGTACTATAAATTTGATAATCCTGATGATCTTGAAGGCTTACATTAGGTTTAAACAGATGAACAATACTCCATTTAGAATATCTCGGAGTGGACTGGGACTAATAGGTGTGGTAATGGGAGATGTAGTGCTATTTTTAAACTTGACAGGAGACATATTAGTTGGTAGTTCCCTATTATAGAAAAAGCACCAGCCTGGTAATAATGGGCTGGCATGCTGAAATCCCTTCAATTTATTAGGAATATGATGAGAAATGTGTTCCCCACATTCTGGGCTTCAGACCCATTTCTGTATAGAATGGTAGGCAGTAGGATCTGCTTTCATAGCCCACTTAAAATATATATATACACACACACACACTTAAAAGTGGCCTGTAAATATTGTAAATCTTTTAACTGATTTCATTTGCAAGACTCAAGTCTATAGTTCCTATTAATTGATTAGAAGACAAACACTTGTTAAAAGCCATTATTAATTGTTCCATGGAACAAGAAATCGTCATACAAAAAGTTGATTTGTTTTCCACAGCAAATTTGAAGTAGTAAACCTTATGAGATGATGAACAGTGAATCATTCTGTGAAGGAGAATTGTGATAGAGCACTTAAAACACTCTTCTCGTAATAAAGCTGGGATTGCAAGAGTTAATTTAAGCATTAATTTAAACATTAGGCTGAGTAGCCTGAGATGTTTGGCAGCGACTTTTGAGTGGGCACAAGGCAGATTCGTTTTACAGTCAGAAATTATCCATTTGAATATGTGATGAAAGGATCTGCGTGTTCAATCACACCTTGAGTCAACAAAAAGGATGGGATGAGATCTACTGTCAAAACCAAATTGAGCTTAGCTGAAATCTGGGACGAGCCCCACACGGAGGAGTTCTGCCAAGGGACAGACAGGTGAACTTCACAACATGTGGATAAGGTCACTTCAAAATGAGATTCCACCATGATGGAAAATGGACTTCAA
Source organism: Merops nubicus (assembly GCF_000691845.1). Classification (NCBI taxonomy): domain Eukaryota; kingdom Metazoa; phylum Chordata; class Aves; order Coraciiformes; family Meropidae; genus Merops; species Merops nubicus. Next base: position 75,856 of record NW_008609072.1, read on the forward strand.
AAGGGGTGCCAGCTCTATCTGCCATGTTACTCACCTAAAGACCTGCAACACAAGCCAGTTAAAACTATAAACATGAGTATTGTGCCAAAACACCAAACTCGTCACCAAGTGATGGGAATAAATCAAGTTTTCATTGGTTTATAGGAAGCAACTGTTCTATATCAGAGCCCTGCAGCAGTTTGTATGGAATGCTCTTGTGATTCACAAAGGAACACCAAGGTTGTAAAGTTACCTGCACAAAAAGAGTCCTTAATTTTAACTAATACTAGAAGTCAACAGATGAAATAATTTTTGATCATCCACATGCCCAACTCTTGACTCAAGAGAGCTGAATCAATGCTTCACACTATGAATGCATGGGAACACAAATGCCTCTGACTTCTGTCCAGTCAGCATCATGTTCCCTCCCAGAAACCACTCAGCAGCTCTGATTCACAACACTGACCCAGGACTTCATACGACACTGAACGTATTCTTCCATATTAAGAATATTTACATCCTCCTTCCAACTTGCTGTACAGAAGATGTTACCCACAGCAGTTTATAAATCTAGCCCAGTGAGAGTTGCCACTGATTCAGTGGTGCAGCAGCACGTTTCCTGTAAATAATTTCCCTATATAATCAGTTTGGATGAAGTTCTCAAAGGGCTCTAGCAACATTAAAGGTTCGAGAGTATGACTAAAGTGATCTCACACTGCAAGCACTGCCCAACATCTCTGCTGACCCAAGAAGAGCAAATCTCATGACTTAAGTCACTTGTGTCTATTCTGTTGTCTGCAGAGCCTGCAAAATACTCCCAGGGGTTTGCCTAAAGCGATGAAGAAAAGAATATTCATACGTTTTATTTCACTTTGCAAGCTTGAGAAAGTTAAGGGGTCTACCTCCTCCTCTGGGAAGTTTCTATGGATACACACATCACAGAAAGCTGAAAAGTACTGACAGGAGTTAAATAAAGATGTCTGTTATCTGTCAGTTGAAACAGTGAGCATTTCAGGAAATATGGGGTTTTTTTCAAGAATTAAAGCAATATACAAGCTTCTCAAAACAATCTGGTTTGGAAAGTTATCTTGGTTATTTTGTAAACAAGTTTAGGTTCCCAGTTGATGTTGTAAAAACAGATACTGAAAAAAAAAGAATAAATATTAGTGTCTCAGGGAGATCCTAACAGACATGAGAGGAGAGGGGCCCTTTCTGGCACCGCCACAGATAACAGCAAGGCAAGGACACGCATAGAGGACATCAAGATGTAAATTTTTTCCTTGAAGATTATCAGATGGCTGATATTAGAAAAGCACCATTAAAATCACTATGAACAGAAAGACCTTAAAAAGGTCGTTTTTCTTGCACACAACAAAAGTCAGCTATAGCACACAATCTGCATTGTAGTCTCTAACTAAAGAGTTAAGAACAGTTGGGTGTTTCATCTCACTTGACTAGTGGGGTGCAGAGAAAACTGTCTTCACTGCACAGCTCAGAGCTGAAGAAACTGTCTTAAGGTCATTACTTTAGGTCTTTAAAGTTTAGCTGGCTATTAGCAGGTGCTCTGACATGGCTGATACAATAAATTGCCAGAAATATCACTACAAGCAAATACAAGAAACCATTTATTTCTCATGCACTTGAAGTCTGTGCTTAATATTCCCACTTCATTTCAAAGTCACAAAGATCACAGGTTTTACCAGCAAGTTAAAGATCTGGTCTGCCTCATACTAAAACCTTAAATTATTCTGACCATTGGGAAATTTTTGGCAATATCACCAGTTAAACATCCACAGCAGCTATAAGAAGCTCTAGGAGGCCTGAAGAATAACAGCACATGGACAGCTTGGAAACAGCTCTAGAACAGAGACAGTGGTTATCTCAGACAGCTTTCCACATGCAAACAGACTCAAAGCAATGCTACAACCAAAACCTCTGGTATTATTTTTCATATTCAAAAATAGTTACTTGTGGTGCTTAAGAAATGGGAGAAATCACATCAGGTACTCATCAGGTCTCAAAAAAGGCTTAGCAACTGCTCAGCAGAAATGACAAAGGCTTGCCAGAACTCCTGCAAGATCTGCAGCTTTCACTGTTGCTCCAGATAAAAGCCATGATTCCTTTTGCCGGAAAACCTTTCAATCCAAACACACCAAACACCAGGACTAGGATTAGGAAAACATCTTGCCTATGACTGTTAAGGGCAAGTGGAATTGCTTATATAAATTAAAGTGGGAAACAAAAATGTGATTTTAAAATTTCTGTCTTTGCTAGAATATTAAGGAATTCCTAGTTTTAGTCTTGCCTTTCAACTGGTGAAATAAAAAAGGAGAAATTGTTTTCACATTCAGAAACTGCTACCCTTAACAGCTGCATGTTCTGCCACTCAGTGTAACAAAAGCACTCTGCTGAGCAGTGAAGTCTCTTAAGGCTGCAAGAATTCAAGCAAAGAGAGTTTACGCCCCTGAAGTTTACTTTATCCAAGTGGATTTTGTTGGTGATTTATTGGAAGTCACTCTATTATCCTGAGAAGTTAATGCATCCTTAGTCACAGTAGAAAATATAGATGCTGCATTTTTGGCTGTGCTGGGGTGGTGGCTCTGAACATCACTAAACTTGACTATTCGTAATTAAAATACCTAACCAGGCAAGTAAGTGCTTTGCTTAAACCTATCTTCAGTTATGTATGTTAAAATTTTCAAAAATCACTATCATAAAATAGATCTGAACCTAAGAGAGGTGTTACATGGGTCTTATCTTATTACAGGGTAAACGATTGAGATCTTTGTGATCTTTTCAGATCTGATCTTCCCCTCACCATTTAACCAGAGGTGGGTCCCACAAAGATTCGCTGGAAATATTTGAAGGTGCTACATGAAACTGGTTTGGCCCCACATTTAAAGTAGAAACCAAAAAATGCTTTGAGGAAAGGAGTTATTCCCACCTATCTGCATTGATCATGCCTTATCTCGCTTCCGCTGAAGAGAGCCTAATCCAAACGCTGTCTGTTCACTTCAGAGTGGTTAAGAATCCATTTGTGAGGTGCATTCAAGATGTGCTAAGAGGAACAAAGTCTGTTTTGCATGCCAATATCCTTGGAGAGGGCAATATTCATGCAAGATGATTCAAGCTACTCTTCAGAGCTGCAGCACTCTGCCTTCCCACTGAAGCTCTGAATGACTATGGACAAGAGAGATCCATAAATGATTTTTCCTAGGTCTATAGACAGTTGGTTTCTTAACACTCATGGAAGTGTTTTCTTGGGCATTAACAGAATGACTTGGAAAAAAAAAGTCTGCTCTCTTCTTTCAAGCTGTTTTTCTTCAAGCTGTGTAACACCACTTGATATTTAGTGTGCATTCAACTCCCATGAGCTACTCATCCAAGCACCAGGCTTCAACAGACTGAAGGTGGGTAATGGTTGACTATCAAATACAGACCATTCCACATGTTCCTGCTTATTGACAAATGCCACTTACATACTGCTGACATTTATAATGACACCTGTGATGTTGCTGACACACCACTATGTTTGTAAAGTTTGCAGCTCCAGGCAGAGTAGATTCTAAGAAACTTGCTGGCGAATACACAGCATTTCCTTTGGCTGGAACTAGAAAGGTTATTTTGACTATTTCCTCTTTGAATAGGAAAAAGCTTCAGAAACATGATTTTCTTACCACTCAACACTAGTTCATTTGATGGCTTCATTTTCTCAAAAATTTTCACCTGACCATGTTACTGGGTTGCTTAAATTATATTCCAGATACATTCATACTCGAATTCCATGTATTTGTTACTATTACTGTTGCCCACTGACTTGTTATCCAAAGTCTGTGACCTCTAAATACAGCACTTCAGCCCTTCCAGAAACCCTGACACCTGGTTTGGGTTTGTATATGCAGGTAGACCATAAAGAATTCATTTTATAATGGAGGCAAAGCAGGAAGGCAGATGATTTATTCAAATTTTCGGCCAAAGAAGTCCTAAACTATCTTAAGATCTACATACGTGTTCAAATCACAAGCCAACTGTAAGAAAATGCTTGGATTTGAGGAATAAACATTAACTACATAACTTCTAAGCAAGCTTTTTCAATTGTTTTGTTTAAATATGCTTTAAACAACAAAATGTAACTGTTCTATCTCCTCCCTCCAAAACCAAAATCGTACTAAATCTTCCGCCTGGTGTTTGCCCATTATTAACAACAAGAGGTTTCATTTATCTGCTTTCATCCAAAAAATGCTGAAGAGCTTAACAAACATTAATTAAACCTCATAACACTCCTGTGAGGTAGGTAGGTATTGTTATCTCTACTTTACAGATGAGAAAACTTGAATTAAAAATGGTGATTTGCACAATCTCCCAACAGTAGTTTTATAGTAAAGCCAAGAGCAGAAGAAAGGAGCAGTGACTCCTACTTCCAGCCACCACAACACACATTATTTTAAACCTGCAGGACTTTACCTGCCATCTTGCCACACATGGAAAAAAAAAATGTTCTCAACAACAGTGTTGGCATGAGCCTTTGCAAGAAAACAAATCCATGTTTTACCCAGATTTTCATTATTTCATTATTTCTTAAAAAACCTGAAAGTGATACAAAATTGTGTCCTCTATTAATATCAATCTTCATCTGGTTAGCTGATTAATTCCATCTTCAAAAGGAAGATCCACACTTCTTGAAACCATATGAATTCTCTCACGTAACTGAATTCCTGATTTCTCTATTAACTTACGTTTCTTAACATCCATTTTGTTTCCTATTCTTTTACGTTTTTTCCTAATTATTTCACCTTCTTTTCTAATGCTTTTCTGTTAGACTTACCTTAGTCCTACTTCACCTTTTTTCTTCTTTAAACTTCCTCAATGACAATAAAAACTGCAAAGGATGGACTCACAGCATATCAACCACTACCTTGATGAGTCATTTATCAAATTTTCCTGTCTCAAAAGACCCTCACTTGCAACTCTTTTCCTATGTATGGACAGGTCCACCACTCGTTCTTCTCTTTCCCCACCATGCTTCATTCCTCATTAGTGTATCTCCAGTATCAATCCAGTCATTTCTTTGCTGTTCCAGAAGCAAAGCTTCATGGCTACTCTATCTAGTCTCCAGTCTCATTTCTGCCTATTCTTCCCTGCTCAAATTTTCTCAAAGACTTTTACAAACAATCTCATCCATTCTGCTTCATCTTACAACATCAAATTCAAAGTTTTCCTCTTCCCCTCTGAATTTCTTTTCCCCTTAGTTAGACCCAAGGTTCATTCTGTCCTGTTCCTCTCCATTTCATCAGACTTGATTGGTACATCTCAACAACTTACCAGAAGAAAATGAATGGCTTTCAACACATTGCCAAAGATTCATCCATTTTTTGATTAGTTCTACTCCATACCCTCTTTCCAGTCTCCCCAATCTTCTGCGCTCTCTCTCTCTCCCCTTTCCAGCCCCTGGCTCATGAATACCTCAAGTCTTCTAACCCTCCTCTACACCTGCTCTGTACATGCTTCTCCAAGTCAACCATTTCAACCTCTGGTCTTCTACACTTCAGTCCATGTCCTCTTCTGTAAGCACCACAAGCTGAGACCCTGGACACATCTTACATGAATTCAGAAATCTCCCTGTACTATCAACCAGACTATCCAGTACATATAAAACTACTGCAATTATGCCTTCAATTATTCCAAGAAACACAAGCATCCAGCCTGAGTTTTTTTAAAAAATGCTAATTTGTTTTCTTTGTGAAGAGACTTGCTGAAAAAGTTGCAATCCTCAAAGCCAGCCTAAGAATTTTGTGTATTTTCACAAAATCTGTAGGCTATAAAAGTGGCAGTCTCCAAGTCCACTGTTTTACAAATTAAGCTGGAATCAGTAATAATTATTTCTGAATGACACGCACACCACTCAAGTTAGAAAAAAACCATTAAAATGCAAGTAGATTAAACAAACACCTTTTTGATAAGAGGATTGTTACATTTTTGTTTAAGTTATATGATTTTCTATGACTTTTTTACTTCTCTTATTATGGAATCAGCATGAAAAGTTAAACTAGGTCTTTTTTTTTAAGCCATACAAGTTAGCACATCGTGTTTGTACTGCTTGCTCTAATGAAGTGAGCCTAGATTTGCCAGCAGACAGCAAAAATAGGTAGCTTTGCTATTCATACACTCCCTGCACGCAGCAACTCGCAGGCTTTGAGCACTGCTCTCATCCTATGGAAGCTGCAGCAAATGTTCAGTCACCGTTTTCTCTTTCAGCTCTCAAAATTACAGCTGGATTCCTCCAGCATTACGTGGGGTGTCTTGCATTTCAAACCTTCTGAACTACTTGAATTCCAAGAAGCAAAAATTCTGCCCACAGGTACTTTCTTGTTCCCACTGATTTCATCCTACAGCCCAAAAAAAAGTATAGAATGGAAGTTAAGATGTCATTTATTTCACCATACACATTGATCAGTGTATATACAACATCCTCCCCATCATACCTCAGCCAAGAAGGATTCCTACCTGCTTCTGCAGCACCCAAACTCAGTCCATTCCTTTTCCATTATTCCTCAGAGGTGAAGTTTCAGAAAGATCTACTACACAAAATAGTTTTATCACACATGCTCAGGAGTATGAGAAGACAGCAAAAAGAAACAGAAGTGCTGTTGGTTACTGTTTGCTTCCATTTTGAGGAGACTTGCTGAAGTCCTCTCCATTTCTGCATGCATAACAAAGGTCAAGAATTATTTTATTTAATCTCTGCAGGCACAGAAAGTGGCATTTTTTCCTTTCTAACATCCCTCTAAGGTTATCCATTCCTTTGCATTCAGCTAGTGATAGAGGAAATATCTGAAATCCTTTGAAAACTTCAGATATGCAGTACAGATCAATAGTTTCATTATGAAAGGCCTCTCACAGCACATTAGTCTCACTTTCCACTGCTATCATTTACTTCTTGCTTGATTCCCAATGTTTTGGCTTTCCTTTCTTTCATTTTAGTGAATTTTTCTCTCCAAAGCCATGAATGTGAGCCCCGCCTACTGTGGAAACTGCTGCGAAGGAGCAAGTATTCTCCAATGCTTAAGAACAGGGTGGGATCCACAGAAACCCAGTTTGTGAGACTCCTCCTCTTGGTTTTTTCCTCTTCAGAAGTATCAGCTCTACCTTTATCGAAAACAGTCACTTTTCCCAAATAGCTTTTTCTGGTGAGAAAAAATTAAATAAGATTGCTTCTGAAACTCTCTTAAAATTAATTTTTAATTCTATGACATAAAAAGTTTGCCTCTGTAACAAACGCTTTGCTAGGACTATGATAAATCACCCTCTACGGTGGCATATGGAAATCCAGAGTGAGACTTGGTTCTGCTCTTCTCTAGCCCCACACCAGGCAACATCAGACCAAAGTGTGAGCACAAGCTTCTTGGGCATCAGAGACACACCGGGAACATCAGACGCCGAAAGGTGTGTAGGTGTATTAGCAGTCCTACCATCCATCTGTCAGAAACCTTCGATGTTCCTGCACATCACCCACTGGCAGAGCTGTCTGCCAAGCAAAAATATTATGAAATGTTCGTTATATACTCAAATCTTCCCCCCTCCTCAAGGAGGAATCTGTCCCTCCACACACAGGCTCGCATTCGTTACCAGGAAACGGTGAAAGCCTTTCCAATTCACCCAGAAAGAACATCTACCAAGAGACCAGGACTGTGAATTTAGATATATTTTCACAAACTTTACTTACCAGAGGGTATAGTGACTTTTAGTCCACATATCCCATTTTTTAAGGTATGCTAAAGACCGAGTTTACAATTAACTGAACAGACAGCGTACAAAAGGCTTTTAGAACTACACCATATGGTCGAGGGAAAGGAACAATCTGGACTATCCACATTTCAATCTGCAGGCTTGTCCACCTCTATAACACATTGTATTGCTGTAATAAAATATTAAGATAGAAATGTAAAAGTGAAAATAATCTATCTTTTGCACTACCAGGGAACACGGCATCCTACAGTCTAGTGCGCTTAATAAATACTTTAAGTTTTATGATTTTGACATGCTGAATCAGATAGAGTCAATAAAATTCCCAATTCATTTAAAACAGTATTTCCAGAAGGATATGGGTGAGTATTCATCTTATGCTTCAGGGAAATAAAAAATACCAGTTTACACGGGGTATACTGGCAGCAGTTTATGTAACAGATGACACATTCTTGGAAATCAAATAAAAGCAGAAAGAAAATACCCATTGTTGCTTAGCGAAGGACTAATCACATGGTCACAGCTGGAACCAGAGTAAATCATTCATTAATAAAATTCTGTTCTAGCAGTCACTTTTTTCTGTTTTTCAAATGCCAATAGAAAAAAATCTTTCCATTCTTTGCAGAAAGGATACACTTGTAAGTATTCCATAGTAACTCTTAGACTTACTAAATCTCTGCAGAAAAAAAAGCCTCCAATGAAGGCACTGTTGGCACTGAGGAAAAATATAAATACTTATAAAACCCCAGAATACAGTCCAAGAAGATACTTGCTCCACTTGGAAGTACTGGCCTCACTTACGGCTGCACAGAATTCAAATCTTGAGAAAAATCAGCTGAGGTTTTCTGTTGAGTACATTTTATAATGTAAAGGAATATAAGTGATAGCCTTCAAGTCATTCCCCTCTCAATGTAAACTGGAAGTTGTGCTAGATTAAGAGCAGACACTACAGAAGATCATGCAATACTCCAGTGCTCCATAATTAAAAGCTGTTGAATATAGAGGTATCACAGGTTCAAGGCCAATTCTGCTTAAAGCAGTAGTTTGGACTAGATGGCCTCCAAAGACCCCTTTCAACCATAATTATCCTATGAATTATCCCACATTCTTCCACACTGTAGAGTCCTTCCTTCTTGAGCTGCCACCCTCATTTTTCTCTTGCATCTTAAAAAAAACACCACTAAAAGAAATCAGCTATTTCAAGTTTTGTGTTTCACTGTCTCCGATAGCAGGAAAAAACCTCATACAAATCTATGTGACACTGCAGATAGCAAGTTATTAAATCCCAAAAATCAGATCATCCTCTGCAATTATTTTCAAAGCAACCTCCTGCTGTATCAATACTGATAGGCTTCTTGTTCTGTTCACAACATTACAGAGTAAGAGGCCTGTTTTCTTATCATTTCAGAGAAACTACAGAGAACAGTAAATATAAACTACACCATTTGATCCTTTAAACTGCAACAATATCAAGTAAATGGGACAGGTTTTCCTCCAGTCTGAAAGAAAAAACAAAATCACATCATCCCTCATCATTCAGTGCAAACACTACAAGAACAGAGCACCTAAAATCACCAAGAATGCCTTTAATTGAAAGGTTTCTTTGAATTTAAAAGCTATAAATATACCATCTCACTCGTTCTGTGCCTACTAAGCAGTCTGAGCGAAGACTTAAAGTACCCTGGGCTTGACAGGATATCTGGGTTTTATTGTTGAGCCTGCTGAGGACTTCTCAAATCTCCAGCAAGCCACAGACCCTTGAACTAGGGCTGTGTAAGCCCTGCACAGCCAGTGGGAATGCTCAAGTGTAAAGTTCAACACACCCTTACATTTTCCCCATGATCAAAGGCTCAGTGGCTCTGTTCTTCAGTTTACTGGAGTTATTCCTACCACACAGTGACATGCACAGTGACATCCTCAGTGAAGAGACAGACTTTCTATGAAAGTGTTTAATATAAAAAAAAAAAGAAAACCCCCAGTTTTCTAGTAATTAACTTCAAGTGGTATGAAATGACAGTTCAAAGCGCCGTCGCTGCTCACAGCGTTACTTACATCCAGGAGGAAACTGCCACCTAAGAAAACTAGAATGTAAAAACCCACTGTAACGATTCTGTCAGATACAGAAACAAAAAAGACCCCCAAATTTCCTGCTAACTTCTATTTTAGCCATTATCTGTGTGAAGTTGGTCAGAATAGATAAAATCTGATGGCAGGCACGTGAATCGAGCGTGTGAATGCTACAGAAGAATCTCCACCTTAAGAAAAGCAAGGGCAGAAAGCATCTCACACCTATGGTCCACAGAGCAGGCAGGCAACTTTATATAAGGGAGCATTTTCTGGTTTTCCTCTTAAAAATAATAAAAATACTGCCTTTTTTTT
>NW_008609073.1:0-15836 GCF_000691845.1 Merops nubicus
TGTTCTTTCGGGGAGGGTGGCAGGGGAGGCCGAGGGGACCTGGGGCTGTGTCTGTTCGGTTAGGTTGCATCATGCAGACCCACACATCTGTGTCCGCCGCCGCGCTGGGGCAGGAAAGCAGCAGAGCCTGCCTCTGAAGCTGCCATTTCTGCAGGCCTGCTTATCAGGACTGGTTCACTGTCTACGGGAATTGTTTTTGTTTGCTGCTGGTGAGGCCTCTGTCTTTATACACCTTTCTCAGTAAGCCAAGACACCCACGAGACTGGGTTTGAATAGGTGCTAAAAACTGGCAGTGAAATACTTATAGAAGCGAAGGTGGAAAATTTTGAAAGAAAGTGGTTAAAATGGTTGCAAAAAGAGCTTGTATGCCAAATCCCACCTTGTGTGAGGGGCACCCTCTGTGTGTTCATGTATGCCTCGATGCTGCAAACACTCAAGCATATGTTTAAGGCACTTTATGTGCCTGTAGTTCTGTGTTCTTTAGCAGGACTATTCAGATTTTAAAAGTTAAGCATGTATTAATTGGTTGCAGGTTTGCAGTTTGCTCTTTTAGTGGTGGAGTGGCAGTTGGAAAGAAATGCTTTAAACAGTGATGAAATTACTTATTTAAAAACTCCTTATGACCACATATGAATGCCTTCAATAGACAGTGCTTTCATTGGAGGAAAACCAGAAATTAGTGGCTGCTTGATTAAGGAAATCCTTTTATGGTGAGCTGTGCCACATTTTGAAGAAGACTGAGAGACGCAGGAGTGGAGGAGAAGTGATTAAAGAAGATCTAATAAAAGTTGTTCCTAGAAGAATGTTTACATTATTGATGTTTACATAAAAGAACTGCATTTATTTCAGATCCATAAAAACTGGGAAAACTGAATGAGTTGAGTGGAAAAGGGGAAAGGTAGATATAGTAGGTACTAGACAATCTTTTTTAATTAAAAAAACCCACCCCAAACCAGAAACAGATTGATAACATCATTTTGCAAATGGCTGGTATGGAAACAACATGCTATGTGTATTGCTTATCCTGCTAACACAACTGTGATGGATCTCCTGATGATAAATACTGCACTAAACTGCACTTACAGAATTGTAACAAATCCTGAGCACCACATGCTAGGAGTGAAACATGGAATCACAAAAGCAAGAGGATACTAAGAATTTTTCTTACTTTATCTCAGGAATTTGGCCCACTAATTCAAAGACAGAACAGAGAAATAGAAACTATTAACTAGTTTCAGGGCTCTGTGTGACTTAAAATGTTTCATTCTCTAAGAGAAGTATGTGTGCTACTTAGCTTTGCTACTCTGAAAACTGGTGTGAGTCTTAAATATTGGGTAAGTCCATCTTGATGTTGTCTGCTATTCTCAGAGAATTCAGAACATCATTTTTACTTGCTGTTATTGCTGCAGAGCAAGTACAGCCTGTGGACTGTTTCAGCCCTGAGCATCAGCAACAGAACTGGTAACTAAGACACAAATTCTCTAAGGTTTTGGGTGCCTACGTCCCAGAGGAATCAGTTGCAGCTGGACACCTTTCAGCTGAACTGGACCCCTAAATACACTTGAGGTGCCTGGCCTTAGCTCTCACTGGTAGGACTACTCCAGATCAGAACTGTTTGGCTGCCCCTTCTCTCCTGTCCTTTCTCCTGCACATCACTTACACAACTCTCTTGTCCTGCCTCGGGGCCATGAGCCTGCTGCAGACTTTAGAGAGATGCATTTAAGCAGTAAGAGTTCCTATGTTATTAGGTAATCGTTATCTTACTCTCAGTATGCCATCCCTCTGAACTATGACAAGAAATTCCAAAGGTTGGCAGCCAAGTACACGTGGAGTATTTTCCTTTTACTTGTGAGTGTACTCTCTTTAATTGCCTTCATGGCAGGACTGTGATGAGGCAAATGTAAGGGACCAGTTGTTTTTTATGAAGACTGTTTCTTACCTTGAATAACTCAAAACTTTCAGTCTTTTTAACGTTTAAATTGTCCAAATGTGTGAAATCATATTGCTGATTTTCATTAAAACTGAATCCTACTTTTTGCCACCTCTTACAAATGTCAACCTTGGCAATATTTGAGATATTTTTTCCCTTTCTGGATTTCTGAGGTATCCAGATGAGCTGGCACCACTGTGGTATTGTCCTGACAGAGCATGCTTAAGCTGGGCTGAGTACACTGGTGTGAATCAGAACGGTTTGGGTTGGGAGGGACCTTAGAGATCATCTAGTTCCAGCCCTCCACTGGGGGTTAGGAGTAAGTGGTCTCTTCCATCCCAAGGTGGAGGGGACTGCAGTCTCTGTTCTGTTACCTTACTTCAGGACAGAATAGAAATATTGCTGCTTTCTGGGGTTAATATTAATTAATCTGTGACAGTTTATATAGGGCTTGACTCCAAGATGTTTTCTCTGTGCTGTGCATTTGTAATACACTTTTATCCCAGGTGTATTCCAGGAGTGCTACTTTCTCAGCAACATACAAAAGGTAGTGTACAATAGCAAAGCAGCAAACTAGGCTTATTTTTTCTCTTATCTTGTGGTCTTCATTCATTTTTCCCTAGACAAAATAGCTTGTCTATAGAGTGGTCATTTGTGTTCAAAGAACTTTTGTTTGTGTTTTGCCTTTGGTTTGTGATTTGGGCTTTCAGGAGGTGTTTCATCATAGTAGTCAACTCAAAAGGATTTTTTTTGAGCTGTGTACTTTGAGCAGGAAAATATTATTTTGGTTGGTTTGAATTTTGCAACTTGCTGTCAGTCAAGATTTTTTTTGTGTCCCCTTCTTGGTATCTGGGAGTGAATTTAGATTTTTCTGTCTGCTGTGCATTTTTGGGTCCCCTCTCTAAGAGCCTATTATTCCATTGTACCTCTCACACTAGTACCTTAGCGTGCTTTTAAGTAGCTTCTTTCTCTTCATGTTTTAAGGTGAAACTGAGCTTTAAAAGCATCTGAGTCACTTGCTATGTGTACTGCTTCAAAATCATTAGCTGCATAACTGCTCAGAACAAGATTTGTTCTTCTTGAACCCACTTTATGTGATGTAATGACCTCACTGATTGTTTAATGTTGTGCTGTTATTAACAAATTACAATGACAAAATTTAATGCATGGCTTGCAAGCCCGTGCAGTCTTAAATTTTATATGTGAAAGCAGTGACCATTATAAACTCTGTGCATTCATCAACTGAAGAAATAAAGTAAACCTTCAGGCATTAGTCCTTTTTCAGATTTTCCTTCAGAGCAAACATTCACAATAGGAAAGTGGTAAGACTGAAGAAAACTATTGAGCAAGTGCTATAGTTTTCCCTGTTTCAGTCAGGGCAGTGTATGTGCATTTCTCCTCCATTTCTCTTTGACACAGTTTCTGCTTTTTTCACTCAGGCATCTGACCAGATGGTACCTGTTACTCTTTTTTTTCTTTTGTTTACTTTATGAACTTATCCAGAAGATATTGAGGGATATCCCCAGCTTCCGTTGTTTCCATTCTTTCCAGTATTGAATTGCACTTCTGAAAAGCATACATGAAAAATATGGCAATGATTTTTACATGCACAAAGGAATTACTGTCAAATATTGAATACTTATAGGTTTCTGTTTTGGCAATGACCAGGCCCAACAAAAATGATAGCACCAGCAGGAAGATGAACCAATATGCAGACTGTATTGTAGACAAGAAGGACATTGCATGAATGATCACTGGGGGTACAAACAGATCAATCAGCTGGTACATAAACGACACCACCCCCAAAGATCCCACAAAAGATGTGACTTGGCCCACAACAGGTGCTATAAACAATGAACCAAGGTTTCCCACAGGAATCACCCATATGTCAACCTTAATTCAGGGCTTGGGGTTCAAACCCCAGCATTTCAGTTTCTTTGCTCCTGATGTTATTTTTTTCCCCTGTGTAAACACAAATTCTGTTATATATTTTTGAAAACTACATGGAATCATATTTTGGACAGATTTTATAATGAGCATAGTGTAGTTCTGGTCAAAGATCTATAATTCTTCTGAGAACAGCACTTCTGGAAGGAGAGGGCTTCGATCATTAGTAACGTACAGTCACCCGAATGATAAGGCAGCAGGTGTTGAGATTAGCTCATAAGTGAGAACCCTCTCTCCCTCCCTCCCTCCCTCCCTCCCAGGAAGCTTGACTGCTGGAGTTGAGGGCTGGGTGGAAGAGCTCATCAATGTCTGCTCGCGTGGGCTGGTTTTCAGTAGCGTTCAGTGAGTTTTGGCTACTAGATACACCAGCACCCACATCGCAGTCTCTGAGATGTTGGGGTTTTTTTCCCCAAAGGAGGAGAACTTCACTTTGGGATTAGGAACTCAAAATTGGGAAGAACACATGTAATTATATCAAAATGAATTAATATAACTGTGGGAAATAACTACACTTTTAAGGTAATTCCTTCAAATTAGACAAATAGCAGGAATTAATGGCTTTCACAAGGAATTTTGTTTTGCTTCAGAATCTTTGTGCCAGTGTGTGTACTTTTACAAAAGAGCAATAATTCAGATTGGCAACAGTAACATACATTTCATCTCAGCTGGTAGCTAATGATTAATCCTAAAATAGAAACCACAACTTGATCCTAGAATTACCTGTCCGAGGAGTGTTAAAGCATCTCAACCAAGTGTTTGGGAGCTTACATTTTTCTGGTGCTTTCAAGTGCTGCACTTTGTGTAGAAGCTGGTATCTTAGTCTTGGTCTTTAACTTGAATTTGTGTCTGAATAACCTAGTAGGGTTGGTTTTTTTTTTTCACTTTTTTGTCAGTGAATGACGTCTCTCAGAATAATACATAGCACTGCTAGTTACAACTCTGTTAAATATAACCTAATGTAAAAAGCAGATTTATACTAGGTCCGTCTACATCAGGAAGAGGAATCTGGGGTCAGGGGTACTTCAGCTGAACAAGTGAAGAAGTACAGTTTTTCTTTATTGTTAGGAGCTGCTGTGTGTGGTAGCCCAATGCAGGTGAAGTTCCCCTAGATCTGTATCACCAGGTCCAGCTCCAGCTGGTGGCGAGGTTGCTGGTGTATTCTCAACAGGCACGCAGGACACATGCACAGGTGCACACACGTGCTAATGGTATCACTGGTATCTCTTGTCTTGCAATCCTTGATCAGAGAAGACTGTGAAATCACTGAATAGTTTAATTAAAAAGGACAGGACTTGCCTCTGAATTACCTTTTCACATCTGAGAGGAGTCCCTGGAGGCATTTGTTGGGAGGGGAAATGTCTGTATCCACAGTTCTCTCCCATAGTAGATAAATTATTGACAGTGTTGAGAAGTGAAATCCTTTTCCTGGCACTGCTCAGAGGCACTAAATTCATCTTGAGGCAGATGAGGCTAGAAGAAGTGGAGAGGAAAATCACATCAGTCAAGGATAAATCTTTAATGCTATCTATCACGTGTTACTTGGAAATAGAGTGGTCTGAAAGAGCTGGTGTTCCTTAAAAGTAGTCTCTGTGCTGTTTGTCATTCAGAGTCAAGTTTTCAGTATAGTTTTATTACAGAAAGATGCAAAATAATCATTACACTGCTTGAAATACACAACTACAGCTGCAAGTGTGACATACAAAGCATGATACAAAATACCATATGCTCCATCTTCAGTTTGCTCAGTTATTCTGAAGTTCAGTTACCTAGCAAGTGCCACAGTAAACTAAACCAGTGGTGTGCAGTGTCCTGATGTTTATTCTATGGTAGCTGGTGTGCCAAAGTGCTGCCCTCAGTGCCCAGCTGTGGCAGTATGGAAGACTTCAGGAGTCCCCAGACTGTCAGGGAGTGGATAACAGCATCAGCTTGGTTTCCCAGTTGCCATTTGTGAGGGCGCGTTTCCACACAGGATGCAGGCCCAGATAGTTACCAAGCACCACTGCTGTAATGTCTCGCATTTCGAAGTCCTGTGTGCAAAGGGTCATTAACAATTAGCATTCCAATTTTATCATGGCAGGGCATGCTGCTCCTAGACTGGACTTTATGTTGTTACCAAGATAAATTTAAATGTCATTGACTTCAAGGGAAAGAAAAGACTGTTTTGGAAAACTCCCAAGGCTTTCTCAGAGACCAACACTCCCCAGTGAGGAGTATACACACAGTCCAAGCCCTGTGTTTCTGTTTGTCCAAGAACTGAGACAGCTCAGCACTTTGTGGGCCCTCTGAGGATACACTAGAGGAAGTCAGAGTTATTACTCTCAAATGTGGCATCTATGGCTTCAGGGCAGGGGAACTTCTGCACTGTGAGGGTGACTGAGCCCTGACACAGTTTCTTGCAGAGGTCATGAAATGTCCATCCTTCAAGATATTCAAAAGCCCTCTGGATATGATCCTGGGCAACCAGCTCAAGGTGGTCATTCTTGAACAGGAGAGTTGGACCAGATGAACTCCAGAGGTCCATTCCAACATCAGCCATTCTGTGATTCTGTGAAGGATTGGACTCCATAGCTTGTTGGGGTGGTTCAGCTCCTCACCCTTCTGAAATGGACACCCCGTCTTATGCATAGGACTCTTTCTGTTTGCCCACAGGTCTCATTGCTACCATCATGTCAAGTGAAAATCCTTTATTTCAGGTTTGCCTCTAAAAGAATAATCTGAGGACTTGAGTGTCAAAAAAAAAAGCCTCAAGTAAATAGGATTATGCCTCGGTAAAACCAGACCCTCTTATGATCTGCTGAGTGGTGGGAGTTTCCCCTATAGGATTCCAGATTTTACCAGCTCTGAATATCTTATACTGTGGTCACAAATTCAGTGTTTGCCTCAACTCTCACTTTGGAGAGCACTGTGGTAGAGTGGTCGTGGTCCTTCTGTTATGACACGCTGCCTGTGGTGTAGCAGTTTGTGTCTGTGGTGTAACGGGCTGCAGGGACCCAAATCTCAAGCTTGGTGAGGAAGGAGCAGTACTGATGTTGATTGGATGGGAGGCTGTGTTTTGTTTTTCTAGCATGTTATTCCTGGGTGCCAGTCACACCCAACCAGCCATCCCAAATTCCTCCAGAAAAGAAAAAACTTCCTTTTCTTGCAGAAATGAAAGAAGAAATGTTTGTTGAAAAACCCTAAAACTGTCAAGCTCTGGGGATGGGCCCAGTTTTTTAAATGTTGTGGTTAAGTGGAAAAAAAATAATGGCAAAAACTGTATGAAACAGCTAATGGGAAGTTTTAAGGGAGCAGAGGGAGGAAGGAGAGCAGTGTACAAAAAGGGAGGATGGCATCAAGATCAGATGTAAAAGACCACATTTTTTTTCCTACAAGATAAAACTCTGAGATCTAAACAATTCAAACCTACATTTCTGGTGTTGCTTTGTTGTATGTGCAATTCCTTTTGTTTCTTCAGATAGATTGTCTGGTCCCAGAGACATCACAGATTATTACTGATGTTCACGAGCTAGGCAGTATGACATTGGGCTCATGCCATGAATAATGTATGTAGTTCTTGTTAAAGGTAAAAGAGCACAGAGTAAGAATTGTAACATTAGTCTGCAGCGGTTTACTTCCAAGTATAAGATGAAATTCAGTTTAATCTGAGGAAATGTGTTTATTTAATTCCTAACTGGTTTTTTGTTTGGTGTTTTTTTTTCTCCCATAGCTTGCACCTTCCCTTCCATTACAAGAAGATTTTGTTTACCACTGGAAAGCAATCACCCATTACTACATAGAGACATCAGGTAACAGAAGAAATATTGTGGTTTTGTCTCTTGATTGTGAAAACTAGAATCCCCATTTCAGTGTTGTTAAAAAGTAAAGTTTAAGAAATACTAAAATGTTATGTTTTCTATCAAAATGCCAGCAATAATTATTAGTAATTAAAAAGATTGTGTGCCTCCATCTCCGAAGGTAGACATGAAAAATGACTGGGGGGAAGGTCTTCTTTCATGAGTACCCACAGAGAGAATTGTACCTTTTCACATCTGACCCAATCTCTGTATTCGTGTGTTCTGTTTAAATAGACAGCTACAGAAATATAGTGCCTGCTGTTAACCTTTAAATTGTTTTGCATCAGGGGGTTTCTTTTTCTTTCCAAGATTTTAACAAAAGTAATTTTGTGGTCATAGATTTTACCAGACATATATAAATTCTTTTTAGCTCAGTATTAGATATTTTTTAGTTCAGTGTCTTGTCTCCATGAAAAGTCTTTTGATAACAGAGCTCTGAAAAGTGCATTTGGGAGTAGATTTGAACACCTTTTGTTAAAACTTATGCAGACCTTATTCTGATTGTTTTAACATTGGTATTCTGATGAAATATTGCTGTAGTTGCTTTTTCTTAAACTTTTCCCTGGTTTCCTACAACGGTTACATGACATTTAAACTTTTTTTTTTTTTGTCCTAGCTATTAAGCTATCAAGTTTTAAAGTGAATGTTACCATGTTTTCCTCAGCTTAGTAGTTCTGCGTTTTGGCTAGAGTAGTTGTTGAACCTGTGTTCATTTCTGGGACTGGTGATCTTGTTTATGTCAATATTTACTCTTACAAGCTGAAACTCGACCCTTGGTTCTAAATGCCCATCTTTTGGAACGGTATGTGATGTTTCCTAAGGTAGAAATGACAGGGGGGTAGGGGAAAACTGATACCTGTGATTATGTGGTGCAGCATAAAAACTGACCTCTCTCCCAGGCTTTAAAAAGTCTTGTGAAAAACAATTTTCCACTCGGTGGGTATATTTCTGTCCTCTGCAGTGGGAGCAGTATTGTGCCTAGGAAATTCAAGCAAAACACTCTAGGCTAACTGGAGGTTGTGACAGAGACCCAAATCACTCTGACATGGCAGTTTTCCTTTGTGATCTTGTTGCCAATTGCATGCAAGTGACAGTTATTTTTAGGTTATTGCATAAGAAGTAGTAACCATTTCCCTAGTTGTTCAAGCAGAATTTACCTGAAAAAGTGAAAAGGAAAATCTCCACATGTGGACATGTTCTACCACATATTAGTGCCAACTGCCCCTGCTTTAGCATTAAACCCACAGCACTTCATGACTTTATGGAAGAAATCAGTCTTACCCCTTCCTTCATAAATTTGGACAGAATGCTGTCATTGCAGAAGGTATAAAAGACAAATCAAAAAAATAGGAAGAATAAACATTAAGTTTGGATTTTCTTTGTTGCTATTAAAAAAAAAAAACCATTTATGTAGTTATCTGGTCTGTAAAGGAACCAATCAGCTGCAAATTAAGCCCGTGTTAGAGACAGTTTCTAGATTTCAGAATACTGTGTGAAGAGTCAAAGAGGAGGTTGGCAAGACAGGGTGGATACTAACCAGAAGATTGAGAGCTGAACCTTTTTCTCCCTAAGCTTGGCTTCTGGCTGTACAAGTTTTCCTTTTTGACTACATTGTGCATGTTTGAAATGTGGCATTTCACCTTTTCCCCATTGCAAGGTTAGACCTCTACCTAATGCATTTTCCAGTTTACATTTCCAGATAAGGTTCTGAAAATTCAATTAAAGTCATGTTAAAAAACTTACACGCTGTTTATAAAATGCTTTAAATGAGTGCTCATGTTTTTAAATCTTAAATTTAGAACTGAGCTTAGGAAAAATGAGGACAATATTTTAATAATTCTTAATTGCACATTTCTTCTATTTAGATGACAAAGCTCCTGTGACTGATACCAACATTCCTTCTCACCTGGAGCAGATGTTGGATATTTTAGTTCAAGAAGAAAATGAGAGAGAATCAGGAGAAACAGGACCATGCATGGAATATTTGCTGCATCACAAGATTTTGGAGACACTCTACACACTGGGAAAAGCTGATGTATGTGCTTCTATTGCAGAGAAGATTGTCTTTTGTCTGAGCTCCTAATTGCGGTAGGGACTGAAGTTCTACAGTAGGTGGTAGTGTGGGACACTGAACTCTAGTATATAGCTGTTTGCTTATGTTGCCAACAGACTACAGCTAACAGTCTCTTACAAGAATGATCTGAGGCAACCAGTGAGATGCTAAACAAGGCAGAACCCTGAGATTTGTTCCTCACCACTCTGGTAGTAGTGACTGCAAAGCTGGAAATAGGAGAAACATTTTTGTTCAGTCTAGAATTCTGCTGCCCTCTACAAGACCATATTATCCCTCTCTGTCCTTTTTTAACTGTTGGGAGATGCTTAGGTGAAAAGTGCTGTATTAAATACAAATTTTGCTTTCATTTTTTGAATGTGGTGATTTATTGCTGAGGAAGACTTCAGTGTCAGAAAGCATTAATCCCCAGAAAGCTTTCACATCTGAATCTTTGGCATGAACTCAGCCCTTGGCACTATTGTCTGATTCTTCTCATGTCTGCTTTGTGGCACGCATGAAATTAGCTGCATGGTCTTGGTGCATTCTTGTTGCTGTCTTTTGTGATAGACTTAGGAGCTGAAATGTATGGGGTTGGAGGGATCATGGGGTGAACAACTTGGGAGCTCTGGTACTAGAACTTTGTATCATGATGCAGATGCAGTTGGGGAGCACAATGTATCTTGTGCAAGGACAAATGGAGCTCTCTGGTTTCCTGCTCAGTCAGTCTTTTATATGTTGTCATGAGTTTTTAATCTACTTGATTTCACTTATATAGACAATGTAGAGTACTAGCTGTCTGAGCCTGGGATGTTCCTTGCTCTGGAAGGATCAGAGCTCTACAGTTCCTCTTACTACACCAACTGTCCTACCAGAAAGCTAAGATACCTGATCTATTGAAAATACTTGCTCAGAAATACAGCTTGCTCAGTAATCTATAAACTTTGTCAAGAAACCAAGATGAAATGGTGACATATGTGAAGTGGGTAATTAGTAGTATGTTTCTAAGAACTGAGAGAAGTCATTTTGCACTCATGCAAATAACGCCTGTGCAAGCAATTCTTGCACAGCCTGGCTTTATACTTTGCCACTTGTGAGTTGATACATCTGAAGTAAACACACTGTTCGGTGCTTGCAAGATGTTGCAAAGATCTGTTGCAAAAAAAAAAGTAATATCCATTTGCAGCAATCATTCTTTTTACATTACTGGAGATGCACCCTGATGGTAATAACATCATAATAACAGCATTTTGTGGCACAATACTGTAAAATACTGCTGACCTGTAGCAAATTAATTCAAAGTTAATTTCTCCTTATCATTGTATTAATAAGGAATATTTCCTGGAAAGACTGGTACAATTCTGCAGTAGAGCAATTAAGTGAAAGTATGATTAATTTGAAAAAGAAAAGAGTAATGAGATGCAACATTTTTTTGTTGATCTCTGTTAATATAAAAAAAAAGTAATGTGTTAACAGATGATGGGTTTTTCAGAAGTACTTTTGGATAAATCATTGCTATTTAATTAGCTATTTTGAATGACAAATTTGAATCTGTGTTTCTCTCCATATTTTTTATATTTTTGTTATTGCTCATCTGTTTTTGTTTCAGTGTCCTCCAGGAATGAAACAGCAAGTTTTGGCTTTCTACACAAAACTTCTTGGAAGAATACGGCAACCTCTTCTTCCCCACATAAATGTGCATAGGCCAGTGCAGGTACTGTTCACAGCTGGAATAAATTGTATTTTTGCATGACAGGTTTCTCTTATTCTACTGTACTTAATGATATCCTCAATTCTTCCATTGTCAAGTGTGTTAAAGAAACTGCTCAAGTGCAACATCAGTTTTAATGTATTGATGATTAGAGACTTTTAACTGCCACTGCAGTGCGAGTCATCAGGAATAAAGAAATCTTGTTCAAAGCAATCTAAGTCTGGAGCAAATGTTCAAGTCAATAATCATACATCACTGCAGTACATATATAGAAAAAGAATTCAGTCCATTGTTCCCAGAAAAAGTTATACATTACTCTCTGTCTTAATTGTTCACTTTTCTTTGTGACAGAAATTAATCAGGCTGTGTGGTGAAGTTCTGGCAACACCAACAGAAAATGAAGAAATCCAGTTTCTCTGTATAGTATGTGCAAAGCTGAAACAGGATCCATACCTGGTCAACTTCTTTCTTGAGGTGAGTAAATGAAATCAAAATTTTCCAGATTTGTTTACTGTGTCAGAGACGAAATCTAATAGAGGACTGGATGTATCTCGTCATGCTTCACAGCTTAGTTTTCATTCTGTGAGTTTTTTGTTTTTCTGTGATGTTAGAAGGTTGTTAGGTTTTGTTTTCTTTTTTCTTCCAGATGCTTGATGCATCATTATTTTTACTAGAATTCCATTCAGAACTCACAGATATGCCCACCTGAGATCCTTATCCTTTGCAGGGACAGTGCCTTTAAAGCAGGGATGCAAATCTTAACGTAGGATACGTGTGTGAGGGAGACCTTGGATTTCTTACGTTGGTTTGTCTTCAGCTCAGTGAAGGCTGAGGGACAGATTGGCTGGGGCACTGAAGCCTTGCAAGTTGCAGTGTTCTGCAGGATCGGGCCCTTGTTTGGTAGTGTCACATATGGTCTAGCTGCAGTGCCAGCTCACCATCTACAATATGACATTATTTTCTATTTGTAAGAAAGCCAAATATCTTTACTTGCTCCTCAAACTTAACATGTGGCACTGATGAAATCAAGAGTGGGAGGAGAAAGAATTTCTCAAGTGACTTTCTGTTCCCATTTAGAAGGAGCAGATAAAAGTTCAATTTATAAAAGTCTGTTTGGAGATGCCTCCTGCTCCCACTTTTCTCTTTGCTATGGTGACACAGTATCTATTGTGCATGTAATACATAGGTGAAAAGATGTAGATATAGTGTCCTCCAGGAGTGTTTTACAATCTGTAACAGCAGAGGCTGCTAAACTGCAAAGATATGTTATCTTCCATTGAGTGTAGGGTTATCACTACAGGTCAGTAGTAAAGAATCCATCTTGACTTTATTTTTACCTTAATTAAATACCACCTTGGTTGCCTTTGTGACCACTCTAGTTGTACAAGCGGTAGAAATGGTATAAGGATCAAAAAGTTAGTGCTTAAAAATCAGAAGCAAACTACTAGATATATTATATGCAAAATATGGTACAAGTCCAAACCAGAATTACTTTTAAAGTCATTTGTGTAAGTTGTATAGTTTGGAAAGAACTCTCTGAATGACTCCTATACTCCAATAATGCCCTTGAAATCAAACCTGAGAACCCTGATCGTAAGAGCCACAAGTGTTTGTCAGACATTAGTGTTCTGCCCAAAACAGCAAGATTACAATAATAAAAATCAGACATGAATACCAGAGGATTCCAAATTTCAGAAAGATCTCTAGTTTGACAAAATGCTGGCTATAGAGTTCAGGCAAGCCGAAGAACATTCCTTGTAGCTCCTGTTCCCTTCACAACATTATTCTAAATGTTGTAGCCTAAGGCATATTTCTTCATGGTTTCTGATAGTTGTTTCCAGATAAGGCATTATGGGGTGTGGAATTGTCCTTTATTAGAATAGCATATTCTGGTTATTCACATCTGTGCCTCTTAGAGGTGCTATTGTTGTGACTTGATAGCTGTTTCTGACCTCCAAATGCATGAATGGGTAAATTTACAGAATTCTGTGTGACATTTATCTCTCAAACCTCCAACACTCATAACCTGAAATGCAGGTACATCTCTCCAAAATAGCCTGTTTGTAGCTGTTAGTTTTGCCTCCTTTAACTTTTCCTGATCAGTTTCTACAGTGTCTTATGAACATAAAGAACTGAGTATGTACAAACTCGGGATTTCCTTTGTATGATTCCATATCAAGCAGCTTGTTGACAGAATGCTGTTTATATTTTCATAGAATCATTCACCTATATTGCTTAACCAATAAGGCCTTATGGCCTAACTGTATCTCTCAGGCAAGTTGCTTTTGGTGTGGAAGTAAGAACTGGAAGAAGTGCCTTGTACTCTTTTAAACCTTTAAAATCCATATACTAATTTTCTTTTGGCTTTAATTATTTTATTTAAACTGAGCTTTCCTTGTTCTTTTGTAGAATGAAAGAACATACATAGGAATGTTTGACTTACCACCTCAATCTCAGTCATTGTTTTAGGATAAACTTGCTACCTCATGTTTTTCTTAATTCATGTGTTCGTTAGCTGACTCATCTCATCCCATCTTATGCAAGATACTCCTTGCAACTGATTGTTCCATGCAAACGGACACTTGATTCTCTGTGTTTCAATTTCTGCTCTTCAGACCATCAAAAAGGTCTAATATAGTGACCATTAAAATTTTTACCTTCATTTTATAAAATGAACAATAGTCTTACTATTCACTTCTACTTTCATTACTACAAATTGCCAGCTTTCTATTTCTCCACGTCAGCTAAGTAGAGATTCTCATTATCTGTGATACCACTTCATTTTTTCAGAATTGTTTTAAAATCTGAACTTAGCCATGGCATCATCCACCCCAGATTTTGAAACTGATGGTTACATATCATAAAGATATAAAATGTATTTTTATATTGTCTACTCTCTGTTGATGCTGAATTCACTTAGAGGTGTACTTTGTTTAGAAAGCATTGAAGATGTGTTTTATGTGACCTTTTTCATTAGGTCATTCAGGATCCTGTTTTGCATCTTTACAGGAGGCAGGTGAGCAGCTAAGCTGCAGAATTGCATGATTAGACAATAGGAAGCTTAAATACATACAAAAACTCTGCCTGTGTGTTGCTGAATGTACAGACTGCTTTGTGTCACCTGCCAATGTAAGAGTAACGAGCTATGGGCAAATTTCTAGGGGCATTTTTTTGCGTTGGGTCTGCTCATCAGTGCCTTAGCTGAACAAACTGTGGCCTTTCAAATGACAGAGGAGTCCAGACATGAGGTAATAGGCTGGTGCAAGACAAAATTAGTATTTCACAAAATATTATCTAATTATTGGAAAAAAGTAGCTTTTTTTCTAGGCAACCCTGCCTGCTATTAGAGTAATGCCAGCAATGTGGTATGATCCAGGACTGAAATGCAGTTCCAGCCTTTGGTTCTGCTGTATGTCCAAAGCTCATCACTGTGATTCAAATATTCCTCTGTATTGATAAAATACATGGGAGGATGTTGGAGGACTTTAGAAGATGTGGGGATAGACAGACATGGTTCAGACAGACACATTTTGGTTGCTTTGCAGCCTTACCCATTTCACACTGTAAAAAAAGAATAAATGTTGAAGGAGTGATTTTTCTGCTACAGTCAAAAATCCTTATTTTATAGCATGCAGTGTGCTGCTTTTACCACTGGGCTGCCTCTCCAGGGAATTGGTTTATATGAGTGTATCACAACATTCAGTACAAATTCTCCACAAGGAATGCACATCAGTCAAGAAAGTTCTCTAGTTTGCTGCCCAAGACTGTCATGTAGTTAGTCCCTCATGGTTTGTATGTACTAAACACCATTAACCTCAAATGATTACTCTTTTAAATTATTAATGCTTGAAATATATTTGTAATAATTTTGGTGTTATCATAGGGATGGGGAACTGTTTGGATTTATAATCTTGTTGGTGTACTCACTTGAAAAAATGTCTTTTACTGAAGTCTCATTTATGGTTCTAGTAAAGTATTATTCACCTGTGCTTATGCGAGAAGAACACTGAATTCTTGCCTGGCTGTGAGTCTTTTCTTGGTATCACAGAGCACAAATTTAAATGCCTTTTTATGCACTGGAGACAGATTTATGGGAAGACAGATGGGTTGCTTTCAATCAGGCCAAGCTGAGATGCCTTGTAGCTTCCCAGAAGGTTCTCTGTGATTTGCGACAGTATCCAGTGCCTGTTGCTAACTTCCAGTATCTTCTGTCACTTCAACTTACTAGTGTTTCTCTTGAAGAAACAGTCAACTTTGAGAGTACTCTGCTGTTATAAAAGACTTCTTTTCCCCCCTTTACTGTTGAAGATAAAATCTCAAAAAGTTTAGAATGAGTTTAATTGTATGAGTCAAACTGGAAAGAGT
>NW_008609073.1:15867-32249 GCF_000691845.1 Merops nubicus
CTTCAGACCTTGACCTAGAAAGGGATGTTTTACCCTGTGTGCTAAGGTCTAAAGGTGCCCTCATAAGGTAAATGAAAAACTTCTTTCAGATAGTGGGCAAATGAAGTGAATGTGTGCCATCAGCAGTGGAGAGAAAAAGATGCCACCTCTTTGTAAATGGCATATTCAGCCTTGAAGTAAAATAGTACAGGGCTTAAGAGAAATCTAAGCAGATTAAAAAATGTTCTAGGTTTAAAAATTCCCATGCTCCTGTGACCCATTACATTTTCTGTGGTTACTGTGTCTGGCCTTGGAGAGAATTACTCCAAATGCTGATGTAAAACACTTGCTTTTAGTAAATTTCTGCTTCAGGATGAACAGTGATTTCAACCATGTAATTCCAAAAAATGCTTTGTAGAGTAAATTAAAAGCAACGGCTTCCAAAGGATCAGCAAGTGTGATCACAGAAGACATGCTAAAAGGCCAGGACGTTTTGGCAACAGACACGGGACAGCCTGTTCAGCCTGAAGACACACCTGGTGCTGCTGGAGCAGAGCAAATGGAGAAGGAAGATGACCTCCTGCAACAGGCAGATGATCTCTCTTTCAGTCTGGATGAACTAAATGTCTCATCACCTGACTCCTCCACTGTTTCTCCAAATCAAGACTATAATTTAGTAAATTCTCTACTAAACCTCACTAAAAGTCCCGTGAGTTGCTTTTTTTTTGTTGTTGTTCTAATTAATGAGATTAAATGAAATAGTTTGGATACTGTGTGAAGCAGGCAGAGAGAGTGAATATGCACACATATCCACACTGTATTTTTAATTATAAAAAGTAAACCAAGGTTTGTTTTGCAGGCAGTTTTTGTAAACTGGCAATTTTCTTTGCCAATTCAGATTAAAGGAAAAGTATTATTTTAGAAAATTAATATTGTTTATTGATGGTAATTTTTTTTAGCAGTTTGTATAGGATGCTGCATGTTTCACAGACAAGCTATATAGGATAATCCTTAGGTTAAACATACCACAGGAGAGGATTTTTAAAACTTCTCTGTTATACTGACTTAACCAAACCCATTTTTTTTTTGTAAAGACACTGGCCTCTCTCTGGAGGTTTGTTTTCTTTTAAAAAGAACTACTAAATGTCTTACCCAGCTCCATCCTTCATACTCAGATTCTTTCAGAAAATTTGGAGGAAGGTTGGATAAGCCTATAATTGCTGCAGCAGTGTTGTAAGCAGAAAACTGAATCTGCTGATGTACCTCGTTATTGTTCAGTGATAGGTTACGTTGTCTAATGGCTTGGTCTTAAGCTGACTGACTGCACTAGTTCTGTCAGCCTGAAGGCTGCAGTTGCATTCTTAGTATTTGACACTGATTCAGGAGAGTTTCTTTACTTTGTACCATCCAAATTCACTAGAATTAGGTTTTAATGCCTGAAAAGGCAACGAAAATAAATGCATTCACTCACTGTGGGGGAATGGAGAGGTTTTATTTGGGAGGTGTTTGCTTCTTGATTTCAAGTGAGCTTCATTCACCCTCTGATTAATTCTTCCATGCCCTTCTGCCAGGACGGCCGGATAGCAGTGAAGGCCTGTGAAGGCCTCATGCTTTTGGTGAGTTTGCCAGAACCAGCAGCTGCCAAGTGCCTGACTCAAAGCACTTGTTTATGTGAATTGTTGACAGACAGGCTGGCCACCCTCTACAAAGCCCTGCCTCAGTCACTGGATCCCTTAGACATTGAAACAGTGGAGGCAATTAACTGGGGGTAAGAATTTTAATTTTGTATTTAATACCCAAGGTGACTTTACACCCCTCCCTGAAACTAATTTTCTGTAGGTAGGTAGGCTGTGTAAAATGCTCACCCCCATGCCAGGGCCTGGAGAGCAGAGCAGAGCTGCGACACCCGCTGCGGCACAGCAGGACGGCTTCGGGCATCCGTGTGCCTGTGGTGTCTGACATGGGGCCAGCTGTGGTCGCCAGTCCCTTGCAGAGATTCCTTAGGTGGCAAGTTCTTCCACTGAATTATGTTAGCAGTTTGTGGTGATGTAGCTGTAGTGTCAGGTTCAGATTATTTTCTTGTTCAGATGTCAAGGATTTAGGAGACATAAACTTTTCATTATGCACAGTGAGCACTGTAAGCTGCTGCTGGGGGCTGGAAGGGTGCCTTTGGTGACAGGCTGCTGTTGCAAAATTTTTGCAGTAAAAAAGAAGAAGGAAAGAGTTACTGCATAACTCATCAGCATGAAGCAAAATATACATGCCTGTTATTCTAACTGCTTGCATGTTAGACCCTCAAAACATTTCTCTTCCCAACTTTGCTTTAATTGTTATGAATTACTTGTGATCTGTTAGTACTGAGACAAAAAACAGGTATTTGCAGAATATCTAACAAAATTTCTGGTGGTTGGATTGTAACTGTGAAGTTAAAAGGGAAAAAACAACTTTGTATAGTGGGATAAATAATTATTGACTGCCTTACCAGAGAAAATGGTGAATTTGTTATTCCTTAGAGCCTTTAAATAGAGATATGTGGTTTTTCTCTGAAAGATACAATCTAGTTCAGATGTACAATGTGTGGTTTTGGTGGACTTGACTGAGGTAATTTACAGAGTAGAGAAGAACAATTGCCTTCATTTTATGGTTCTCTGACTACAGGAGTTATTGATTCAGCTTCTGTGGTCTGTGTTTCCTGGGAGAACAGACTAGGTGATCAGTTTTCCCTTCTGACTCAAGAAATACTTAACCAAACAGAGTTTTTCTGCTGTACATACTGTGTATCCTGTAGCATGCCCCTGAAAACCTCTGTAATGATAGCACTGCCAGATGAGTCGAGTCCAGCAGAAAAGCTGCTTTAATGTTCACTTCATTGCAATTAGATCATTTATTGTTCCGTTAAGTTTAAAAAGAATAATGTCCAAGATTCTTCACTTACTTGCAGACTAAATAAGTACTTTTTCCTGTGTTCTCTAGTTTGGATTCCTATAGCCACAAAGAAGATGCGTCTGCTTTTCCAGGGAAAAGAGCATTAATTTCGTTTCTTTCATGGTTTGACTACTGTGATCAACTCATCAAAGAAGCACAAAAGGTTCGAAATGTTTACAGATGAGACAAACATTCAGAAAAGTAGTTCTTGTTGTTTCTTAGCTTTTGAGTTTGAGACGTACCATTTTGTATTTTCGTTTCAGACTACTGCTGTTGCTATGGCAAAAGCTGTGCGGGAGCGATTTTTCATTGATGTTATGGAACCCCAGCTGATGCAAACGTGAGTAGCATCCAATAAAACACAGCAGAACAGAACCTGAATCAAGCTGATCCTTTCAGCTGAAACCCACTATGGATCTGACACTAAATATTTTCTTCAGTTCAGAGATTGGAATCCTCACATCAACTGCACTATTGCATCGCATTGTTCGTCAAGTTACTTCAGATGTCCTGCTGCAGGAAATGGTTTATTTTATACTTGGAGAACACAGAGAGCCAGAAACTTTGGCAGACATCAACAGACATCCATTGCGACACAGGTTAATCGAACACTGTGATCATATTTCTGATGAGGTGAGAAGGGTCAATGATACAATAATGTCTGCTGGCATGTTCTGTCTCATGCAGAGTCTGTAAAAACGCCGTTGTCAGGGTTTGAGGTTTGTTTTGTCAGCTAACTTTTTTTCCCAAGGAAGAGTTCTGACTGCCAGCCCTACAAATTCTCTTTAGAAAGTGAAAGTCAAGCTGTTTGCTCCAGTTAGCATATTGTTCCCATTAATAAAGATTCTTCGCTAAATTTGCTTGCCCCCTATACATATCTAGTAGGCTTGCTCATCTGTAAGAAAGGCCAAAATCACTCTCTGTAATTGCATTTTAATTAATGTTTTATTATGTTGCACTGCTGTTCTTTTCCATATTCTGTCATGTTATCTTATAAGGTATAGTTTAAAACTTACTATTTTTTATATAGAGTAAGTGTGATCAGAAAATCTGCACATGATAATTAACAGAAGATATAATAAGTCTAAGTACTTTACACACAGGAAACATTTTAAAAAGAATTTATTTCTGTAAAATCGCTCCTCCAGAGCAGCTTGTTTCTTTTTTTTCCCCATGAAACAACACCCTATACTACTTCAAGTAAAAACCAAGCTTGCCTGAAGTACAGGTCTATGCCTTCACATACCCATTTTTTTCAGTATGCTTACCTGCTCACCCTGTCAGTTATCTGTATGTATCAGTTGATCTTTGAAAACCTAAGTGCTCTAAAGCTGTCTTTAGAATCTGTCTCTGTATTGCTTAAAGTCAGTCTCCCTTTAAAACCCTACAAAATATCTCCATGTAGGAATCTTAGATTATAGTACTAGTCACACTATTCCAGTGTTATTTTGGTTTAGTCTGGGAATTTATTACTAACTTTAAGTCCTGCTCTGTGTCTCATCTGCACAAAGATAACCATCTTCCAGCATGGATCTGATTGTAGTATGAAAAGCTAAGCTGGAAGGTCTCTGAATGATCTTTGTATTATTATATTGGCAGATTTTAGGACAGTTTTTGTTTTACAGGAAAAAAATACATCCATATATTGATTTTCAAATGTGTGTGAATTTTTCATCCATGTTTATACTACACTCAGCATAACAATTTCCTAATTTTTCTTAGGATTTTTTGCTTCCTTCTGTAATGTAAATAAGTAACTCAAATGTTCTTGGGTGTACAAATTGGATATAAAGGGCACAAAGTGGTGCGTCAGTTCACTGAATTTTTACTTTTTTGTGTTGCAGATCAGCATAATGACTTTACGAATGTTTGAGCACCTTTTGCAAAAACCCAATGAGCACATTCTTTATAATTTGGTTCTGAGAAATTTAGAAGAAAGGAACTATATGGAATACAAGCCTCTCTGTCAAGAAGATAAAGATGTGGTAGAGAACGGACAGATTGCAGGAGCAATGTAAGTTTCTTTTATAAGGGAAGTTTTCATAACAGCTAACATGGATCCTTATTGTTAGAATAAAACTTTTTTTTCCCTGTAATCAAAAGAAATGTGAGCATAAATAACACTTTGAATGCTCTATGCATTAATCCATATCCATAAAGTCATGCAGAAATTATTATATTGCTTTCCATTGGATAATTCTTGAAGTCATTCACTTAGGTGACTTGCTTACATTTATGTTTTTGAATCGTTTTTTGATGGCAGAAATTTTCTGCAAGACTTTACAAAAAAATCCTTTTCAGTATCTGACATAACTCTTGTAACTCCTTTTTTTAATAATGGAAGGGTAGGCACTAGTCACACCAGCTATTTTAGGCATCTTAATTTAGATATTTCTGAGTCATCTAAAATAATGTAATGATTTCCAGGAGTATAACTCTCTTTCATGTAAAAAATATGGCTGCAGAGTGTAAGTGATCTAATACTGTGATTTTGGGCAAGTCAGAAATATTTACTGTATTGTTGAGATCAAGAAGTAATGTTTTTTCTTCAAAACAAAGTTTGTTGTGTATTTGTAAAGGTTGGTATTTCTACTTACTAATTAGGTTAAAAGTTGTGCATATCATAGCGTTCGGGAAAACAGCCTAGTTGTTCAGAGCAGAGGAACTGAGTGCATGCCTTTTGACCCACAGATTTGCCTTCCATAGCACTCTGTGAATAATTACGTTTTTGTCTAATATAACCTCACAGAGACCTAGAGGAAGATCCATTATTTACTGACCTGTCTCCAGATAACACATTCTCAACTCAGGAGTGGCTCAGTGCTTCTCCACCTGTCAGTCCAGAACATCAGAAAAATGATGGGAAGACTGAAGTTCATAAAATTGTAAATAGGTAAGTTGAAACAAACACTTAAAGAAATCTCTGATTGTGTGGGTGTCTGCACACACTGTACAAATTAAATGTACTCTGTAATGGATGCTGTTCTGTGCCAGCTGGTAAAATGACTCCACAGAAGGAAATTGTGGCATTTTATCAGAAAGCTAATCATGAAAGATGAGAGCTTACAATAAGTAAAAATAATTCAACATGAATGAGGAAAGTAGAAGAACTTTGCAGCTAATAATAACTATTAGCTGTTCATGATGAACAGAGTTCATGATGAAAGCCTCAATGATTTTCATCAATGATACTCAAAAGTATTTGCTGTACTTAAACTGCTGTTACAGGACTTGAACTTCCTGGAGAAGTCTTGGAGTCTTGCCATAAATGTTTTACCCCTCAAAATTCCTTAAACACAAACTCCTCTAGTTCCTTAAACACATATCTAAAGGTACATAATTGCCACGCTAGAGATAACAGTCTGTTCCCTGAAAATCAAGGGACACCTCTGTCACCTGTAAGATACCTTTGTGCATGTTGGACATACTGCGAATTGGATATCACAAAGAGGACAGGCTCTGCTTTAAGCAACTTAGTGATGGTAATTCTCTTAGCAACTAGTATTAGGACAAACGCTGTTTGCTCTGTTAATACGCAGCAGCAAAGCAGTGCTGGCATTTCAGTGCTGTGACCTATCTGCTTACCCAGAAATAATCAAAGGTGTTAGCCAAAGGAAGCAAGCAGCCCAAGGACAGTCAACACAGAGTGGCATAGTCACTTCTTGCCCTCTTTCCCCCAGTACTGCTATTTATGGTGGACATGGTTTGGAGCAAAGACACAAAGAACACTCTCCTAAATTCACCTCGTGTAGAGCGATTAGAAGTGGTTTCAGAATTTGCAGTGTTTTGCAAATGTGTATTTTTTCAGATAAGACAAACTTCATACAAAAAGTCAACTACTATGTATCTCTGCATATAAATCATACAGGAGCCTCCAGGAGTTCTTGGGATGTGGAGAAAGCTGAAATTTGGAAACAAGGCCCAGATACTGAGTTTTATTTTGCTATCGAGAAATTTTAGGGGTTTTAATTTTTAAAGACAGTTCCTCTCTAATAAGAGTCAGAATTTCCCGACGCTTTTTAGGTCAGGTATTGATGAAGTAATAACATACAGTATTTGCACTGCATACCTGGGCAAATGCAATGATACTTGTAACTGTGGACATTTATATGCAAATATGCCTGTATCTTCCTAGATGTTCACTCTTAATCACAACAAACTATAGTAAATAAAACTGCCTATGCACTAGGTTAAGAAGAATTTTAAATGTAATTCTTCTTCCCTTTTGGCTCATTTATTCCCCAGTGCACTTTCCATATGCTCTAGTAAGATGGAGTCCAACCTTTAGCAAATGTTCAGACGTGGTAATGAATATTCTTTTTCATCTCCTTTCTGTCTGCTCATTCTCAGAAGATGCTTCCACTGAGGTTTTTAACTCTAGTGCTAGATACAGAAGTTCTGAAGTGTGTATCTTGCTATTATGAGCACTAGACGTCTCTGCCCTTCTGGTAAAGTTACAGTACAATCTGTGGGTTAATTGTCCAGACAATTCAGTGTTGTGTACACTGTTACAGATCATGAGAAAGCATTGATCTGGTGCTCTTTGGATTATAGACGTTCATTAATGTGCTTTTTTTTTCTCTTTAGTTTTCTCTGTCTTGTACCTGATGAAGCTAAGTCATCATACCACGTGGAGGGTACAGGCTATGATACTTACCTCAGAGATGCCCACAGACAAGTAAGTCAGTGATGTCTTCCTTAGTCCTTGAGAATTTGAGATGCCAATGAGAATATACAAGTGGCTCTATAAATAGTTCTACTAAATGCATCTTTTGGTAATGGAACATGGGAAAATTCAATTTTTATTTTCTAATGAAAACTTACCTTTGGAGATCTTTCGGTGGTGAATCCACCTTGTATTAATCTAGTGGGAATAATGGATGACATTAAATGCATTAATATTCATATAACAAATACACTGAGAGAAGATCTGAACTGCAGATAGATTCTTAATTTGCTTTTGCATTTATCTGCATTCTCTTGGAGAATTGCCTGCCAAGCTGTTTGAAAGGACTAAAGGGAAATTAAAATGCTGCATAGGAGTTATGCAATCTGGGGCTTTAAAAATAAAGGCTCATCACAGAGAATGCGCAGCCTAAGGCATTCATGTTTGAAGTTGGGAGTTTGGGTAGGTAGGGAATGCTTTATGATTTACTGGTTTGAAATTAATGCAGGCTTTGTTTTTGCAAACAATTGAAAGTTTCCTCGGTCATAGGACAATCATTGTTTTATTTGCAGCTTTCTTATTGAAGCCCTGTGCATCTTCTAGAACAGAAAAATTTATGCAAATGAGTAGAGTAACTGAGAGAGCTATATTTAGTAGGTACTTCAAAAATTCCATAACTTCTGAATTATGATATCAGCAATTTAAGATGGGGTGCCTGGATTTCTGTATTTATTATACTGTTTCATCTTTCCTGAAAAGAAAGGGACTGGAAAATAGAGAATAAGAAAACAAAGGTTGATGTAAAATTCCCTTATGTTCTGTTCTTGGATGTCAGAAAACACATATCATCTTTGTATTTCTTTCATGCCTTGGGAAAAAGAGTATTCTGGGAGTTATTAGAGAACAGAATTGGTTTCTGTCACTTCCTGACAATGATATGGCTACTCTTAAAATATTTCCCCCTAAAGAATAGCCCTGCCTATCGCTGTTATTACGTCCAAATAGCTGTTCTGCTTCCGTATTTCTGTTCCTGAAGGCCCACACAAGTAGGTAAGCTACACACAGTGAAGAATTTCTATTTTGTCTCTCTTTTGCTACCATTTATTCCTGTGTTCCTTATTTTCACTGCTGTAAGCTGTGCAACTTTCAAGGTATAATTCCCTGAAAGTGAGACATCAGGAAGCCCACAGCAAATCGGAGGCAGAGATTGAAAAAGACTGCTGAGGGTGATAGGAAGCAAAGAGAGGGAAGAGAAAGCCCTGAAGTACTTTTTTTTTCATTTGTATCTCCTAGGTATACACATGACTTTCCTGTACTGGGAATTAGGGAGCAATATAGATTGTATAGGAAGATAAGCTGCACATACTATAGTCAAGGTGCGGTAATGTCCTGACAAAAAGGATGTATATGGATGTAATTACTGCTGTAGAAGAGCCCTGATAAGGGTGTGTATAGTTGGCTTTGCTTTTGTCTTGATCTCAGCTGCCACTCATTTTGTTTCTGAAACTACTCAACGTGAATGCCAAGAGGAAAATTAGTTGCTTGCATAGAAACTTATCATGTTTATTTTCCAGTGACCATTCTTTTTGGGCTTAGATATTTCATGTAGCTACAGGCTATGATTTTAAGGTGCATGGACTATTAAAAGGAGATAAAATATTTCCATGGAGGTTTGAATCTGTTTTCCTTGGTACTTTTTTTCCTAGTTCCGGGATTATTGTGTCATCTGCTTACGGTGGGAGTGGCCTGGATCTCCCAGAGCTTTGGAAAAGTGCAATTTAGAAGCGTCGTTTTTTGAAGGACACTTCTTGAAAGTCCTGTTTGAAAGAATGGGCAGGATTCTTGATCAGGTAAGGAAAAGCAGGTTATGAATTCCACTTCTGATACTTTCATCACTACTAAAGGGCTGATCTCCAAAGTCCCGTGGATTCCCATCACTCAAATGTGTATTATAGCATCATGCTATTGTGTAATGTCCCATGTCCTCGGTGCAGGTCTCTGTAGATTGCAGGATGTTGTAGTGATCAGTATTCTAAAGAAAGTAGAGAACAAAATCACTCTTATCTTTGTTACCTACTTTTTGTGTACCAAGTGTTTTCTTCACCAGAAATATGATTAACATTAATGAGTAAGAAGGTAAGACAGTATCTTAGAGATCCTTCAGTGCTAGTGTCAGTGATTCTGTTTTCATTTTGTAGCATTTACACTTAGCATATACATTCTTGCAGTAAATAGAACACTGTACTGTTCCTTTCCACTACATTTCAGTGAACTTCAATCTAAAGTTGTGTTCTGGAAGCAGTTTATGTCACTGTATAAGAAGAAAAGAACTTACTGTATCACTGCTAACATTTCCCTCATTTTTTCATCGTTACAAAAAACTGTTATCAGTGCATTGAAAGTTTCTAGAAGGTATCCTTTTTATCTGCAGTGTTAAGTATTTTTTTTTTCTTGTTTGATTATCTCCAAATAATAAAAGTATAGATGCCAAGGGCAAACAAGTGAGATATTATTTGACTGGCTCCTTGTTGTGAAAGGAGGTGTGACATATCAGACCCAGATTTGTAAGGGGGAACATAAAGGAAGTGAATATTCCTAATGTCTGTTTCTGTATTTAGCCAGCCTGCATGACCTAGTCTTTCTGGAGAGAAGTGAAGTCTCAGGGACATGAAAAGGGGGTTGCCCTGTGTGAGAACTTAATGTTTCTTTGTCTTCTCTGAACTCTGGACTTAAGCTAGTCAGGTCAATGTTGCTGCTTTAGATCAAGAAGATAACATCTTGCCAGGGAAAACAAGCCCTGAAAGTCTAGGTTACCCTCCCTGCAGTACTAGCTGGAGTTGCTACAGATGCAGTAGTTCTAGTTTCAGAAGTTTGTACAATTCTTTCCTGTTTTGCATGTGGAGCTATCTACGTAATAAACAGTTAGCTATGGTTGTGGCAGATTCTTGGTCTCAGAAGACAAGAGCCATTTGAACATAAAACCACATGGGAAACGTGTCAGGAAGCAAGTAGAAGCATCTGGGTCAGCTCTGTGAGGGTTCAGGTGAGAGGGATGTTTGAGAGTACCAACTTTTATCATTCAGAAGTCAGAAAAGAAACCCAAATACTCACATTGCTATATTGTGTATTCCCGGAGTTTTCCTTCCAGTAAAGATGTTCTGCACACTTCCTTACCTAAGTGGTTATAGAGTCATGAAGAAAACTGGGCATCATCATCTCTTAGAAGAAACAAGCTTCATCCATATGAAAACCTTGTCTGAGCAATGACACATAAATTACAAAAAGTAAAGAACCTATTTTACCTCCTCTGAGGAACACCTGAGTGTCAGATATGTCTGCTTACCACAAAACTGGCATCTGGCATGGAAGCACAGTGTCTGTTTTGATGTACTGCCTGTCAGCATGACACACAGCTGGGTTAGTCAAGCAAGGTGTTACAGTCTGTGGTGTCAGAAAAGGTTCTTGGCTCCAGAAGAATTAACTGCCTGAATCAGACAGAAGAGGTAAATTATTATGTATCAAAACCCTGTCCTAAAAACCAAACTGAAATTCTTAAGGGTTATTCACATAGGAAAAAAATAAATCACCTAGAAAAAAAAAAAAGACAACAAAAAAACCCAACCAAACAACAAAATCTTGGTCCTATCAATGACAAACTTGACATTAATGGGTGACAATGTCCCAACAAACTGAAAACTGTGGAAAAGCCTTTAGTGGGGACACAGTACTGCGTGCAGATTGTGTTCAATGTCCTTTTTGCTTTGTCGTGATACTATAGGTATAGTTCTACCTGTAGTACACGTGTTTTTATCAGGAGATATCAGAAAACCTTGCAGAGGTGATAGGTATCAGTAACCTAGTTTCTGACAAGATTGTTGAGGCACACAAGTGAATTAACTTGTTTCCAGGGTGTTAAATCTAGTAGCTCATCTGCTAGATAGTATCTCCTTCCTCCTGTTAATATTATACATTTCTATGGAACAGACTGTTTCCTGAGAGTTTTCTGAACTTCAGATTTTGCTGGTTTTAACCTTTTCACATATAGAGACATTTTTTAGGATGTTTTCTAATATACGGACAGAAATAAAAGCTCTGTGTGAAGAATCCGCTTTCCTTAATGCTCTCAATTAGTTCAAATCACAACAATCAGTCTGAACAATACAGCACATGTAACTACTTTATTTCCTTCTCTTCTTGTGGATACCAGATAATGCTTATAGCTTCAAAGCTTCCTAATGAGGTGACAATCTCAGATAAATCTGAAGACCTTCTCCTGCTGTTCAGCTAGGGAGACAGTGGAATGGATTTGTGGAAGGAATTTATACCTCTGTCTGCAGAGTGACTTTTCCACAATAAGTCAAAATGCAGTGTTCTTTTACCTGTCATCTCTGGTCCAGGGTCTGAAGGGTTCATTTGTTAGAAGATTGGGATGAATCTATTGCTGGAATATCAAGTACAGAAATAGCTGCCACTGTCTGGGAGAAATATGTGCTTCCACTTCAAAAGTTCTGTAAGACCACTCCCTTTGCAGTGCAAAAGTGTGTGGCAGTGAATTCAGAAATACGGTACCTAAATATTAGTTAGGTGTCCACATGTAGTCAGTGGAAAGTTTGTCAAAACAGTTTACCTTGGTGGCCTCTGGAGCTGTTAGACTGAGAAGCAGGTAGATAGAACCTCTTGTAGTGTGAGGCTCATCACCCTCTTGGCTTCCTTGACTCTGTTGACTGAAAGCTTGACTCAGTTCCCTGAACTGAGATATCTGTACCGTTTTTGTGATGCCCAAAATATTCCCACAAGCTTGTGCTTACAACACAGATCTTGCAGGATCCACCCTCTGTGGAACTGTCAAGAGACCAGCAGATACTCCTGAGCATCTGAGGTGGTATGAGATGTTTGTGTGTAGGCTGTGTATCGTGTCAGACCTCTGCTGAGTAGGCTAATGCGAGCTTAGACATATAGACATACCTAAATATATCTGCCTTAATCTGACACAGAATTCTTCCAAACCTTACAGTCTGGAAAAGGGAAGAATCTGTTCCCTGATTCTTTGGTGTGATGCTAACTTGCGAGCATAAAGATGATGATCTGAGGCCGTGAAATCGTCCTCTTCTAGATGCGATTATGGCACTGAGGATGTTACTGCCAGTGTGCTGTCAAAGAGATTGAATGAGGGCCCTGTAATCCACTTCAGGTGACATCAGCAAGGTTCACTTAAACCGCCTGGGCGTTGGTAACATCTTCAGGCTGGCATAGAGGTCTACCAAGGGAATGTCTGTCCATCTGTTGTCAGCATAAGCCTGTTCCACCACTGAATAGATGGAAGGAAATTCCACTAGTTTGAAAATCCTGGGCTGAATTAAAATGTCAGCTTGTTTTCACTGTGAGGAGAAAATCAAAGATGGAAAAAAAAGTATGTGGAACATGAAGAAGCTATGGTGAAAGTACTTGGTTTTATGGAAATTAGTTTCTTACTGGAACAGTAAAATCTTTCAAACTAGGCACTATTTTTTATTAGAAAGTTAGGTACTATTTCTTTCCTTATGACTGATGAACACCTTCCAGCACCTGACAGTGTTGCCTTTCTCATTTGGTTGATTTGGAGAAAGGAGGTAGAGAAGAAGCTCAGAATTCTGTGCTGCTTTCCCAGCGTAGGACTGTCATATCTCCCTTAGCACACTGCCACAAGATGCCCAGGCCTTCGGTGATGGTTCTTTCCAAGAAAAAAGTTTCGAAGATAAATACCACACTAGCTGTAAACATGGACTTGTCTCCTAATTTCCTGAGCTCATATACTTTACAGTTACCCAGGAGAAGCAAGCAGATGCTTAATCTAGGCTGAGTCTATGCTATTTGTTTAGCTACTGAGCTGAGGAAATATTTTATGGGAAGAGGACTTAGCCTACAATAAGAAAGTATGCAAAATCTTCAGTGGTTGTAGCTGTTATACAGATAATCACATCTAATACCTGGCTGCCGTATTTGCATCACTCCTGTTGGGGAAAGTGGAGATTTTGGGCCTGTCTTCTAACCTAACTTTTTATTTATTCCTAACCCTGTATTTAAGATTCTGGTAATGAAATAAACACTGGCTGGCTGAAAAGAAGCCAGGAAGAAAATCACTAAGCACTGTGTTTTCCTTTTTTTGCAGCCCTATGATGTAAATTTACAAGTTACGTCAGTATTGTCCAAACTGTCCTTGTTTCCCCACCCTCACATACACGAATACCTTCTGGATCCTTACGTCAACCTGGCTGCTGGCTGCAGGTCCCTCTTCTCCGTCATTGTCAGGGTGAGTCAACACACCGGGTGTGTACGTAGGGCTCTACACACAGCAGGGATTTGTTTAGTAACTTTGTAGTTAGTGGTAGTAGCTGCTGGGTAGTTTAAGTGGGCAAATGGCTCCTCACTGAAAGTATGTGCTTATGCTCTACATTTCAGTCACAATTTTGGATTTTCTACCAAAAACATGGAAGAATTTATTTGTGTCCTCATGTTTGTTTGTTGGCTTAGTTTCACTGTATAGATGCAAAGTGTCCCCTCTGGAAGTGATGTTGCTTTAAAGTGGACTAGGTCACATTGTTGTCACTTGCAGGCAAGGTCAGGTAGTGCTGTAAGAACAGGCCGTGTATAGAGGTGGCTTTGATTCACATGCAAGCAAAGGACACTCCTTAACGCCCTGTGCCTGGAGGAGGATCTCTGCTCATCCCCTTTTTTGTCTGATGAGGGGTGTTCTTGACAGCAAAGTCCTGGGTTTATCGAAAGTCTCCTTCCTTTCCCTCTCAGATTCCATCTCTTCCTGCCAGATCTGCATCCTGGAAGTGCTGGCTGGGTGCCTGTTACACTGCAGTTGGATTCTCAGTCGGAGATCCCTCGCCTACCCCACGCACCAGCTGTTATTAAGCTGGGCAGGAGCCTATTAATGGTGCTTGCCCAGTAGTTATTGAGGGCTTAGCTCCCTTTTTCCCAGCAGCCCTCCTCATTTCAAAATATAATCTTCACCCTCTCCCCTTGTGCTTTCCCTAAACCCAGGAATTTACTGGTCAGTTGCCTGCGTCAATATTTACTAAGACAATTTAATCGTTGGTATTACTTATTTAATTATGCCATTTGTGTAACAGCTAGTAAGGCTCAAGAGTTCCTGTCCTTTTCCATCGCTTAACTTTCTGTGCCCATTCACCCTCTTTTAGGGCAGAACAGGTACTTTGCAGGTTGTTTTGTGAGCCTGTGAGGATGCTGAAGTGGGTTTGCATCCTGGGCTCTGAAGGCTGTCATTTCAGCTTGCTGCCAGGCAATCTGCAGAAGTGTTAATTTTGTGTGTTGATGACATTGTGCTTTACAGGTCGTTGGGGACCTGATGGTTAGAATCCAGCGCATCCCAGATTTCACTCCCAAACTTCTGCTGGTCAGGAAACGCCTGCTGGGCTTGGAGCCCGAAGGGCCCATGTGAGTAAACGCATTGCATGTTCTCCAAGACCCGTGGCTGGTTTTTGTGTGTGCCAGTCCTGTTTCTCTCATGATTTTTTTTTTTTCCCCTCAGCATTGACCACATGACATTACTAGAGGGTGTGATTGTGCTGGAAGAATTCTGCAAAGAGCTGGCAGCAATTGCATTCGTGAAGTATCACGCCTCATCTACACCATAAGCAGCCTTGATGAGTAGCCAGGCTGTAAAACCACCTAGCGTGTTTCAGTGGAGAAGGCTGTTGACAACACCCAGATAAGAAGAGGTGGTGCCTCCTGGCAAAACATCAGTTGCCATTTGGCAGAGTTGGAAAGCAAGTTGCTGTCACCAAATGTTGACGTTGCAAGAGAAGGGGATTCAAATGGACCTGTAATATAACTGAAGGCATTTTTGGACAAGCCAATACATAGCATTTCTAGCCACTGTGTGAAGAGCTGTAAAAGCTGCTTGAAGAACCACAGACATCAGACCTTGGTTATTCTGTTATGACGACAGTGTTTAGAAAGATGGATCTTCTGTGTGTTGTGGGGCTCACATGCGCCAATTCACTTTTTGTGACATTACTTTTAAAAAGCAAATTAATTTTATAATATTTTTATGTCTTAATTATTTTTCTTTTCAGTTGGATATATGAAAGGAAATCACAATTATAGTTGCAATGTATATTATTAAAAAAAAAAAAAGAGATTTAAAAAATCCACAAATCCATATGTAGTGGGATATATTACAGAGGGATCTTTTTTGTTTTGGTGAATCTTAAAGACAGCTCTGAGTTTGATTCCCCAGTGAATTAATCCAGGAGATATAACGGTATAAAATCAGTACTAATGGCATTAATCCTGATTCAGCATCACATCCATAACAAATATATCTGAAGTGTACATGTTTCTAGCATGTTTGTGTCCATCATTCCAAACGACTCAGGTCATGCGTGTAACTAGGTTTTTCCTTGTGAGCGCTAGACACAACTCTAGTTTGGCTCATGTCAGCTTTACAGGGAAGCTAATTATAGGTCAGTAGTAGTTGTTGCTGAAACAGTATTTTTAATTTCTTTAAAATTTATATTTAGCCTGAATAGGCTTAAGAATCTTTTGTGCCTTGAAAATCGGCAGCATAAATACCCTGTCATTTTTAGAAATGTTTTTATTGCTCATGTTATCATTATAATAGTACCCAGCAAACAACCGACTTCAGTTCATTTCCAAGTGTCGATACCGTGTCTAGGACCAAAACGTACCCCTGCTTTCCCTAGTGCTGGGGTGCAGAAGTGTCTCCCGGTGACTCTGCTGCCGTGTGGATGGATGCTGTGGCCAGGGCAGGCGCCTGCCCGGCTGGCCGGGGCCACTCAGG
>NW_008609074.1:0-1078 GCF_000691845.1 Merops nubicus
AGCCCTGGCCCAGCCCAGCCAGGACAACACAGTACTGCAGGTGAGG
Organism: Merops nubicus; assembly: GCF_000691845.1. NCBI lineage: Eukaryota > Metazoa > Chordata > Aves > Coraciiformes > Meropidae > Merops > Merops nubicus. The sequence goes on from NW_008609074.1 coordinate 47, forward strand.
TCTCAGCGCAGCAGCATAGAGCAGCGAATTGCCTCCCTCAACCTGCTGGCCAAGCTTCTTTTGATGCAGCCCAGAATACAGTTGGGTTTTGGGTTTGCAAATGAATGCGGACAGCTCATGACCAACTTTTCATTCACCAGTACCACCAAGCCCTTTTCTGCAAGGCCGCTTTCAATCTCTTCATCCCCCAACCTGTATTGATGCCAAGGACTGCTCTGACCCAGGTGCAGGACCTTGTGCTTGGCCATGCTGAACCTCATGAGGTTCACATGGGGCCATTTCTCAAGCCTGTCAATGGCCCTCTGGATGATATCCTATCCCTCTGTCACATGAATCTCGCATCTCAGCTTGGTGTCATCTGCAAACTTGCTGTGGATGTACTCAATCCCACTATGTCATTGATGAAGATATTAAACAGCACTGGTCCTAGTATGGACCCCCATGGGACACCATTTCTCAGTGATCCCCATCCAGATATTGAGCAGTTGAGCACTACCCTCTGGATATGACCATCCAACCAATTTATTATCCACTGAACTCTCCACCCATCTAATCCCTGTCTCTCCAATTTAGAGAGAAGGATGTTGTGGGAAGCTGTGTCAAAGGCTTTACAGAAGTCTAGATAGAAGGTTTTCCCTTCACCCTTCCCAGTCCTCATCCCCTGAGACTGTCTAGGTGTGAGTCAATAGTCCCAGCTCACTTGGTTTCTCGGGCTTTGCCTGCAATGGTGGGTGCCATTAACGGCTAGCAATTAGAAAATAGTCATGTTGAAATAATATTATAAAGTGTAAGGTTTCTAGAGAGTCAGTTCTGCTGCACCGTCAGCTTGCTTTTCTCTCCCAAAGACTTTTTTGTTTGAACAGGGTAAAGCACAAATAGGTAAGGAGTGGACACACTCTGAGGTAGACTTGGCTGAAGACACAAAGTTAACCTTATCCTAAAGCTTCAGACTCAAAAAGAAGTGCCACCATGTAATGGAGCAGAATATGGCCAAATACTTCATGACTGGTTGTTGTGGTGAGCAGAGCCCGC
>NW_008609075.1:0-812 GCF_000691845.1 Merops nubicus
CCCCCAGAGCCTTCTCTCCTCCAGGCTTTCCACATTCGTTACAGGAGCCTGCACATGCCAGTGGTGATTTCCTCCAGAGCTCCTGGACAAGGAGTTGCTCCCAGGGGGATCAATTCCTCTGAGCTGAAAGAGTCCTTTCAGTAAGCAAGGATAACGGGAGATGCCTCCAAAAATATTGGTGCCTCCTGAAAAAAACTGCTACTGACACCCAAGTTTATCTCTGGGACATGATTAGTAAACTGTGATGAAAAGAATATTCTCTTCAGGGCTAAAACCATAAGCTTCCAAACTATTTGAGAGGCTGCAGCACAGGGACACGGTGTAAGGGAAGAGAAATCAGTGCTGCCATCACACCTCTGCTGGTAGGTCAAGCAGCATTGCCTTACGCAGCCTTTTTCCACTCCAAGTCAGCTTATGGCAACGGTTTCCACCAACACCAGCCTCCTGCTGGCAGACTCCTGGCTCTTCTTTGAAGATAAAGATTACAATAGCATCTGGGTGGAGGCCTGGCCGAGGAAACACTTCCCAGGGCACCTCGGGATGCAGAGGATCTCTGCCCTCCTGCCCTGCCCGGGGGCTGACACTCCTGCTGGGAGCTGTAACAGCCCAGCACCCAGCACGCCAGCACCCAGGCCCCGTGTCTCAGGGAGGAGAAGAGCCCAGAGGCAGGTGGGCAGCTCCCCTCATGTCTCAGGGAGGAGAAGAGCCTGTCCAGAGGCAGGTGGGCAGCTCCCCTCATGTCTCAGGGAGGAGAAGAGCCCGTCCAGAGGCAGGTGGGCAGCTCCCCTCATGTCTAAGAGAGGAGAAGAGCC
>NW_008609075.1:885-14164 GCF_000691845.1 Merops nubicus
CCAGAGGCAGGTGGGCGGCTCCCCTCATGTCTCAGGGAGGAGAAGAGCCTGTCCAGAGGCAGGTGGGCAGCTCCCCTCATGTCTCAGGGAGGAGAAGAGCCCATCCAGAGGCAGGGGGGCAGCTCCCCTCCTGCCAGCTGCAGGGCCCTGCCACCTCACTGGCTGGTGTGGTGGCATGAAGGGAAGGAAGTGGGTCTTACTGCTTCCACCTAGAGCTGGGAAAGTGGAGACGCTGGAGGACTTTACAAGGTCATGCCCAGCAACAGAGGGCTTGGATTTGCTTCGTGCTGGGCACTCTTTTTCCCACTCAGCCAAGTCCTTAAACGTGTGAGTGGCCCTGATGAAGTCAGCAGGGTTACTCCTGTGCCTAGAGTGCTTGGCTGGACCCCAGCTGCAGGGCCCTGCCACCTCGCTGGCTGGTGTGGTGGCACGAAGGGAAGTGGGTCTTACTTGGAGCTGGGAAAGTGGAGATGCTGGAGGACTTTACAAGGTCATGCCCAGCAAAAGCGGGCTGGGATTTGCTTTGTGCTGGGCACTCTTTTTCCCACTCAGGCAAGTCCTTAAACGTGTGAGTGGCCCTGATGAAGTCAGCAGGGTTACTCCTGTGCCTAGAGTGCTTGGCTGGACCAGGGGACCTGGCATCCCACAGGGCTCCAGGAGAACACACCGCACTCCTCACCGGCATCCCGCAGGGCTGCTCCCCACCCCTGAGCCCCAGAGCTGGCCCTGGGCCTCCCAGGAGATAAAGCTCCATCAGCAGATGCCTCCCTTGAGCAGGGCTGCTTGAGTGCCTGGCAGAAGTTTGGGAAATCCCTGGTGAGAGGTGCTCTGGACCCTGCCACCCCTGTTCAGGTGGATCTGGCCGGTGCTGCCGCCCGCGAGAGTGGCAGCGCTGGGGGCAGAGGACAGCACGGGGCCCTGGGTGGCTGGAACCACCCCCAGGCTTCACCAAACTCCACTCTTTATGCATGGCCTGTCAGTCCCCCTGTCAGATACGCTCACAGCGCCGAGCAGTCCCATTTTTCCCTCCCTGACCCTCAACATCTCAATTTTCTGTCTGCCTTTGAAATCTTGGCTAATTAGGAGGCTACATGTTCCCTGTGAGACTGGCCTTTTGTGCAGAGTTTGTAATTAGAGTGACTGTGCAGTGCTCTATTAATTGCAAGAATTGTGATTTTTAGATTAATGAGTTAATTGCTAATATCTGCATAGGACATTCCCTCAAGATGTATTACATTACAGTAAATAAACCTTGTGTCTGGAATGGCAGACATTAAAGGAAACCGCCGCGATTACTTGGAACACTTTAGATAGCTAAAATAATATTTACTCAAAACACACTGCGTGTAAAAGTGGGTTTTAAAGCCTCCCCTTTCCCCCAGCCCCCCTCGGCAGATAACATTTCTATTTGATAGCTCGCAGACAGGAGCTGCCAGGATGCTGCTCCTCTCATACAGGTCCTCCACGGCCTCCCCAGACCCAGTGGAACCTTCCCCAGCTTCCCCCATCCCCAACCACCCTTCATATCTCCTCCAGCCTCCCCACACGCTGTGTGTTGTCTCAGTTTCCTCCCCGAGGGATGTTCCAGCAGCCCGAGGCAGTGGCTGGCACCCTCCCCGGGTTCCTGCCCGCAGCCAAGGCAGGAGCCAGGGCAGAGCTGGAGCCGCCCAAGTTGCAACAGGATGGAGGGAATTGTCCATATTTAAACTCCCAGGCCACTCCTGCTTCGCTCTTGTGGAAAAATCCCACTGGAAATGGAAGAGCCAGAGCTAGCCAAGACCTTGGTAACAGCTGAGTGATTTTCATCAGACAAGTAGCTGTTGGCTGAAAAGTGTAATTTTGGGACAGCTGAAACTATTTGCAAATTCATCATGATTTCAGGAAATAGCCTCATGTAGAAGAAAAGCTCCAAATGAAAAAAAAAAAGAAGTTTCACAGTTTTCCAGTCTGATATTTTCTAGATGAGGTGCCTGGTTTTGTTTTGCAAATGAAATTTGATTTAGATCTTTATCTAAATTAAATAAAAACCTGCAGAGAATGAACACGAACACCGGTTTGCACAACACCCTCCTCTGGGCTGGCTCAGAGGAGTTCTTCCCTCGCTGTTTGTTTGTTTAAACAAAACCTAGGCTCTCTCTGAAACCATTTCCCAGGATCTGAGTTCAGTCCACAGGCTGAGCTACTCCTCTGGGCCAGTCTCTGAGCTGCTGATGCACAGGACTGAAGGGAGGATGGGTTAATTCCAGTTAATGAGCAACTGCCTTTCTGCTGAGCTCAGCACTAAGAACCAAGATGCTTCTTGGAGGCATAAAGAAAAGTTTGCATGGGAGCATGTCATTGCATGGCAATAGTCATGCTTTTTAAAGCTCCTGTTTCACCAGGCTCAGCTCAAGTGCTGGGGTCTGTCCCCCCTCAGCTCCTCCTGCACACAGCCCACCCAAAAAACTGTGTCACTGATCCCTTTGCCAAGGGGACACTGAACACTGGAGCCACGCTGCTCGTACACACCTTCTGAAAAGTTCTGCTTCTGTGCTGCTGGAGCACGAGGCTCACGTGGTAGCCACCCCCAGCGGTGAGTACAGTCTGATATGAAGGTCTTTCACCAGGCTGACAGGATGTGTGACTTGGGTACTCTCCTTGTGAGCACGCAGAGCTCAGAGTTCTTACCACCATCCACAGGTCTCCAGGCTGCAGCCAGCCCTGGCAGCCACCCTCCAAGCTCCAGTGACCCCGAGGTGGGACAAGGTGGCTCTTAGCAGGGAGAGGCAGCTGCTGGCTGCTGCCCAAGGCATCTTCTGACATGAGTGTGAAAGGGCACAGATAGCTCTTCAGTCTGCAAAGAACCAGCATGGCTGGGCTGCTTCAGGGCCCCTCTAGCAACAGTCCTCCTGCCCTACCCATCTTCTGTTTGCCTTGCTGTGCAAGGGCAGGAGAGGATGGACAAGGAGGGATGGAGGGGGTCTCCTGAGGCAAATATCTTCCACGTTAGATGCTGTGAAAAATTTGCTGCTGAAGTGCTGGGGTTAAACCCCCAGCCCTGAATGAGGGTGGGCATAGGGATGATGTCCACAACCAGGCAAGAAGGACCCTCCTGAGTGGTTTTCACCCAGGGCCTGGCCAGCCTTGGGTGGGGACTGATGAGGAGATCACCACCAGGTGCCCCCACTTTCCACATTAACTTGGAAGTGGGGCAAGAAGCCACCTCTATAAGAGCTGACTCTGCTGGCAGGAGGGTTGGGAGGTCTGTCTACTCAGACTGTGTGTGGATTCTGGTTATTGGAAGGGTTCATTGATTCTTCATGGCAAGTGGAGCTCCCAGGGTGGCAGAGCAGGGTTATGAGTCTCTCTCTGGGACAGTTCTACATAGCTGGACTCATTTGGCTGATTCCCTCTACCATGGCATGGTTCTTAACCCAGCTTGCTCCTGTCTTCATGTCCCCTGTGGTGGGTGAGTGCAGGGACTTGTTCCTCCTCTGGCTGTCTGGGGCTTTGGGTCTCTGGGGTGTGATGTGGGAGTGGAGGGAGGAGTTTGGCTGCTGGGCTGCCTGTTGATGAGAATATCATTCCATATTGGGCAAGAGGTCAGCAGAAGAGGTATCTGACAGAACTAGTGCTCACCAACTTTCTTGACAAGGATCATGCTGGGCTTGGCTCCTACAGCTTTAGGTACCTGATTTTTTAAATAAGATGGTTCATTAAATGAATTAACATTTCCTTAGGTCTATTGTGAAAACAGCAGCATTGCTGACAGTCAAAAAATGCTCTTCCCATGTTGAAGTATTTTAAATTTTATCATTTTAGCTTGATTAGTCAAAACTTCAGCCTGCTTTCCTGGAAAGGTCAGTGTCCATATTGCTGATTGTACCTCCCAGGGCTCCTCGTGGTGGAGGCACTCTTGATGTGGGTGAGCTCACTAAAACTGAGGAGATACAAAAACCTTTGTTGCTAAGAAGGCAAATGGTCTACTGGGATGCATTAAGAAGAGTGTGACCAGCAGGTCAAGGGAGGTTCTCCTGCCCCTCTAAGATGCTGAGGGGCTGGAGCATCTCTGGGATGAGGAAAGGCTGAGAGCCCTGGGGCTGGTTAGCCTGGAGAAGACTGAGATGGGATCTGATCAATGCTTATCCATGTCTAAAGGTCAGAGGTCAAGAGGCTGGGGCCAGACTCTTGTCAGTGGTGCCCAGCAACAGGACAAGGGGCAATGGGCACAAAATGGAACCCAAGAAGTTCTGTCTGAATATAAGGAGAAACTTCTTTGCTGTGAGGGTGGCAGAGCCTGGAGCAGCTGCCCAGAGAGGCTGTGGAGTCTCCTGCTCTGGAGAGATTCCAAACCTGCCTGGACACCATCCTGGTCACCCTGCTGTGGGTGACCTGCTGGAGCAGGGGGTTGGACGAGGTGATCTCCAGAGATCCCTTCCAACCCCCACTGTTCTGTGACTCTGTTTCTACAAGGATGCAAGATGAAAAGGACGTGTCCCAGACAAGGAAGTGTCCCAAGGCAGACCACAGTCTATATACACCCTGGGTACCTGCGAGATATTATCACAGCACTGTTAACTAAAGTCACTTTGGGGTCCCCTGAGTCTCACAGGTTCTCTCTAAACCACATGGTAGCTGCACTCCAGGTGCTTCAGACCCATTCTTGCATTGCCAGCGTGTCAGAGGACACCTCAAAACATCTTGGATCCTTTCTTGATACACTGAATCCATGAAAAACTTGTTGGAAGGGCAGAGCAGGTACGAAAGAACAGCACAGAAGTAGTTGACTGGAAACAGATCTCCCATGTGCTCTACTTCTTGCCCACCCCTTCCAAGTGGCAAAGATTTACATCAGATGCCTTCCCTGGGTCTGGTTTTGCTCACCTGAGATGAGGCACCAGACCCAAGCAGAGGGAGAAACTTGGTCTTTCTCCCCATAATGTATGTTCACTGACATCTAGAAGTCCACCAAGGCTGTGACCACACAAATGCTCTGGGCATCCTTCATAACCTCCTGCAGATATGCTCTGAGGGATAAGGCACTACTTGGATGGTGGCTCCATTTGTCCATCCCCACTGAACACACAGTGCTTGTCAAAATGTGATGTAGAAAAGGATCAGCAACAGCTCTTACTGGAAGCTCTCTAAAACCATGGCAGAGGAGCATATGTGCAGGAATTCACCAGCAGAAGGTTGGTTGCACCACGTGCCTCTGAAGATGCTGGAGCAAACAGGAGCATCCATCCCGCTTCTGTCTTTGGGAGGAGTTTTTCCTGACCACAGATCCTGGGCATCAGGATTCCCAGGGGATTTTAGGGCGAAGGTTGAAGGCATTTCTCTGACTGCCCTTTTCTGAAGTCTAATCAGGAAATAGGAACATGAGACCAGATTTTCTGTGCCTTTTATCCTTCTCTTTAAAGGACTGGATTCCTGCAGCTTGCTTATCGACGACAAAAAGTGGAACTGCTTACTTAGACACTAAGGACTGGTCTGTACTGCAAAGGTCTGTGGCTTTAATACCACTTCTGTTAAAGCAGCAAAAATCCTTCTGGGGACACAATTCAGTTGCTAGAAGAAACATGTACACCCGTGCAGCTTGTTCTAATTCGGAAAGTAAAATAAGCAAGATGGTACAGGGTGTGCTTACACCACTATAATTATATCACAGTAGGACTTCCAGTGTATAGCTGCTTCAGTTTAAAAAAAAAATAAAATCCCATCTCTAGCTGTCAGTGCTATAACAGTAGCACCATGCTCGGGCAGACTGTCCTTTGCTTCAACACAGGCAATCTGGCACCGAGCAGCTTTTGGAAGGATTGGCTGAGATTGGGCTACGGGGCTTTGTTTTAAAAGGAAGAGGAGGAGGGAGTGAGTGCAGGTACCTTCACTGCTTCTGCATGGGTGGAATTGGTCCCAAATCCCTGACTGACCTCTGAGGTGATGTTCTGTCTTGAAATTCCCAGTTAGAGATGATGGCAGTCTTTACTGGTGATGGTGTCCATAGTATCATAGAATCATAAAATTGTTTGGGTTGGAAGAGACATTTAAGAACATCAAGTCCAAGGGTTAACCCATCACAGCCAAGTCCACCACTAAGGGTTAATCCATCACAGCCAAGTCCACCACTAAACCATGTCCCCCAGCACCATAACTATGTGTCTTTTAAACAGCTCCAGGGGTGGTGACTCCACCACTTCCCTGGGCAGTCTCTTTGAGACCTGACAGCCCTTTCAGGGAAGACGTTTTTCCTCAGGTCCAACCTAAACCTCCCTTGGTGCACCTTGAGGCTGTTTCTTCTCATCCTATTGCTTGTTACTTGGGAGAAGAGACTAATCCTCAACTGGCTCCAACCTCCTGTCAGGGAGTTGTGGAGACCCAGAAGGTCTCCCCTGAGCCTTCTTTTCTCCAGGATAAACACCCTCAGGTCCCTCAGCTGCTCCTTGCATGACTTGTGCTGTAGATCCTTCCCCAGCTTTGTTGCCCTTCTCTCCCCATTCTCCAGCCCCTCAGGGTTCTTCCTGGAGGGAGGGACCCCAAACTGACCCAAATATTCTATATCCATCACAGAAGCCTGTGTTTGGTTGCTCTGGGTGTTTTAGATTACAGTGTCAGGTCAGAGGCTTGCAGAGCTCAGGTCCCTTTGCACTGTACCAGCCCAATTTCAATGCCTGGTGATCCAAGGGCACTGCCTCATCTGCATGTACCTCACTCAGCCTGGAGCTGACACCACAATTGCTGCATCTCTGGTGACCAAAGAGATCTAAGACACAATTGGACTATCAATGAAATGCAACTTCTGCCTTCCAGGCACTTAAATCCTCGGAGGGCCTCGTTCAATGCTGCACTGCTTCAGTTTTGCCAGGAACTTCCTGATGAGCATGAAACCAAAAGAGGGATGCTCTGGTCAGTGCTGGGGACTGCTGAGACCCAGCTCCTCCCCAGCCTACTGAGGGGCTTTGTGGGAGTCACTTCATCTCTTTGCCCCCAGTATTTCCTTTGACACTCTTGCCTGCAGTTGCTTTGGGATTGAGATGATCTTTGCAAGGCTCAGCCAGTGTGAGAAGGACAAGGTCAGGTCTGCTGTCCAGGCCAGCTCTGGTCTACCTCACCCCACCTCTTGTCTCTAACAGCAGTCACAATGGACGTGCCAGGGCAAACTCTGAGAAACAGCAAATATCCCTTCTGGGCTCCAACAACCAGCGGGCTGAGGAGCCCCTGAACCCAGAGAGCGTGTCTAGGTGGCCGTGTGCAGCAATCCTGGGTGGACCTATACCCCACAAATTTAATTCAGACCCACATCTGCTTGGGCTCTGCAGCATTTTGGGGGCAGGATGCTGCACAATTTAATTTCCTACTACGAGAAGAGATTCTCGCTTCTCAAACCCAATACCTACTCGTGATTCTTCTCTCTTCTGCTGGAAGAATTAGTGAACACTCGTTCCCTATTCCATCTCCTGTGCCCCTTGAGGCTTTACAGGCATCTGTCACCCCCTCTTTGGCCAGCTCTTTGCCAGGCAGATGTGTGGTGATGCCCCAGGCGTGGCTGTAAGTTGAGCAGTGAGTGACGGCTCGAACGAGGCAGCGAGTCGGGCTGGGCCTCGCTGGGGAATCTGAGTGAGACCCATTTCACTGCAGCCCCCGTGATGGCCAAGCCCTCTCCTTTCATTACCAAACTCTGCTGTTGATTTAATGTTAAATCCCCCAGTGACTGCTTACAAAGGCAGAACTGGGGTTGGGGTGCTGTGCTGCTCCCCGGTGAGAGATCCAAGCCCAGGCGGCGTTTATGGAGGGTGACGTCGAGGAAGCCCACGGCAGATAAGGGCAGGGAGCAGGCAGGGCTCACTGGGTCTTTATCTAACAACTGTTTGTTTAGAAACACCTGGCACATACATCACGTTAGGGCATCTGAACGCCCTTCAAACTTTAAACCAGACGGATTGATTCAAGAACCTTTCATTAAAGTTTCCTGGAAAGATTAAACATCAGCCATGTGTTCCATCAGCAGAAGGATTCTGCTCGCATGTGCACCCTGCAAGGCTCTCCTCCAGACTCATAATTCCTTGCTTAAGAACATATAAAACAAATAAAATGGAAAATAAAAAAAGACACAAATAGTTCTGCATAACAATTCACACACAGGGTGGGGGAGGAAAACCTGGGGCTATCAAAAGAGAAATTTCTTGTATGTTTGCATCCTTTAGCTCATGTTTGCAAAGGGAGATGGATTTGAGCGTTTCCCCCCAGTGTTGAATTTGTTGTCTGTAGTAGGGCAGTAGTAATATGTATTGCCTCTTTCTAATGCAGGAGTTCTCAGTGTGTAACTCCTTTTATTTCTCAAAGGGAATGAATGTGCTGAGAAGGGATAACAACAACATCTTATGAAAAATAACACCCGGCCCCTAACTTTGTGTGACTTTGTGAAAATCAGTTAAAATCTGCTTTATGTGAAGAAAACGTGTCACTGAGACCGTAGTTACATGGCAAAACAATGGTTCCTACATCCGATCAACTGAATTAAATTGTTTTTAAATTGTTTTATACATGGTATTAGAGGATCCACAGCATTTTGCTGCTCTTGCAGCGCACTTGTTGCTGCAGCCGATGCCAGCGGTGGGTGAACACGTTCTGGTGACACATGTGGGTACCCCAAACCCTGCCAGCAGCCCCTCTGCGACCCCACGCTCGTCTCCCCAACCCAGCCAGGTCCCTGTACTTTAAGAGCTCTGCCCAACACCGCTGGAATCCCTCCTCCCAGGGCTCCTGCAAAGCGCAGCCTCACGGCACGGGCAGGGGAACCCGGCGGCCTCTGCCAGTGTGCTGAGGCACTGAGGCACTGATACACTAACACGAGGTCAGCGCCTGGCAATGCTTTGGAGATGGCACAAGCCAGCTCTGCCATAAAACCCCAGCCCTGCACTCCCTGCCCTGGCCACTCCTTCCCGCCCGCCTCAGCCTCTCCCCGCGTCGGCTCCCGTCCCAAGGCGGAACCGGGTCGGGGAACGGATCCAGCTGAAAATAAGCTTGGGTTTTGTTGTTGTGTTTTTTTGGTTTTTTTTTCCCTTCGGATTAGCGTTCAGCTGGATCCGTTCCCTGATCCACTTCACCTTGCAGCTGCACAAATGCTCGTGCTGGCAGCGGGCGGAGGCAGCAGCGCGGGCTGGGAGCACATGGCCGAGGCCCAGAGGAGCCAACTGCTTCTTGAGGCACTTGCGGCAGCAGCTGAGCACAAGGCTGCAGAGCAGCTAGGGGTTTTTTTTTTTTGGTTTGTTTTTAATCAGCTTGGGTTTCTTTCAAAATCAGAAAGAACTGAGCGAGTTCCTGCACAGACTGCAGATAACTTGCACCTTCTCGACCAGGAGCTCGAAGTGCAGCGTGACCGCAGGGGATGTGGAAGTCCTCTGCCTGCAGAGCTGCTCCTGGAGGCAATGGGCAGGCCAGAGGAAGGTGATTCAGGGTCTCAGAGCCCCTATAGAACCCACACGAGCACCCACATCAGTTTGGGATTAGAGCCTGGGGGACCCAGTACCTCAATTACCATGGCAGCATCACTATAAGGTTGCAAATGAAGGTTGTCTTCCATAAGAAATGCTCTCAAAATACTCCTGTGGAAGTGGAGAAGAAAAAATATTGACTGTCATTCCTAGCAATGTCTGAAATCAAAGCTGCCTTGACAGTTTGTTTTGGTTTTCTCTGCTGAGCAAGACTCCCCACACTTTTAAACCAGCATAAAAAAAGACAAAGCCATTCACCCTCCCTTCTCTGGGTTCCCACAGATGACCAGTGGCATAAATAAGTCCTTTCCATTTGTATTAAGTTAATCATAGAATGGTTTGGGTTGGAAGAGACCTTTAAATGGCATCTAGTTTCAACCCCCCTGCCATGGACAGAGACACCTTCCCCTAGCCCAGCTTGCTCAAAGCCCCATCCAACCTTAAATACTGTTGTCTCATCAAACTCCAGGTCTGTAGCACAAACCTTTGAAACATGTAAAAAATAATGAAATACTAAAAACTAAGCCTAAAATAGGGGGTGGGGAGGGGAGCTGCTGATGGAATAAAGGTCATGCACTGCCTTTAGGAGCAACGTGTTTTCTGCTGGTGCAATCCTTCACACTAGGGGACATCCTTATGGCAAATAGCACAAAAAGTGAGCGGAACCACCCGCTCCCTGAACTTACTTCTCCAGGATGGATACCAAATGTTGGATTTTTCCCTTCCCACTAGAAATAATCGTGCTCAGTGGTGCTCGTATACCCGTGTCAGTCTGGTGTGAGAGCAAAGCTGTAAGAAAAGCGACTGGTCTTCTAAATGCTTAGTTACAGACAGTTTACCAAATGTGTTTTGGAAGAAATTCATCCCTGGTTTGCATCAATCACAGCAGTGAAATGAAGGATGTGCTGCTCTTAATGTGTTTTAAAGTTAAACTGGAGTGCTAATATTAAAAGCGGAGTATGGAGTAAAATAAACCAGTTAATTTCTCCAGGCTCCAAATTTACACTCACAAAGATCTTTAAGGAAAATTCATTAATGTGTCTCTATTCCTGCTTATTGTACCTTTATTACATATGGTTAAACCCGAGGCTTAAATTTCTAGATTAACAGAATTGGTAGAAAACAAACATTTGCTGCCACTGATTTGTAAAAAAACACGAGCACCTTCTTAAGCATAGATGATTATTTTGATGACTGTTATAAACTAGCCAATGGACCTGCTCAAAATCAGTTATGTTTTAAATACTGGTAAAATATTAATGGGCTATTGCTGCCAGTGCTGGATATGTGGTGTTACTCTGCACACAAATTTCATCCCTACCGATCAGGCTGAGGATCTAGGCAGGATTTGTGGCTGCCTGTTCCTACGCAGCACTGAGTAAGTTGCACAAACACGTGGAGCAGTAGAGGAGCAGGTCTGTTCTAGCCAACACAGACTCGCTCTGAATCTGCGGAGGGAGATGCACGTGCTTCAATCTGTGCACCGAGAGGCATCCTGAAGTCACCCTGACTCCTCACGCTACATAAAAGCTGTGCAGGAGCGTCGTCTCTGCGGGACCAAGGCCCCTGTTTACATCTGCAAATCAGCCTCTTTATGAAAAACAGATTGGAGGTTTTATTTGTTTCTTTGTTTTTTAGATCCTTGCAAGGTCTTGAGCCCTACCAGCGTCGCAGGAGGTGCTGGGCTCAGGCTGACGTGTCGGTGAAGCGTCGAGGGGCAGTGTGATGGTGCTCCTGGCTGATGGAGGGTCTCGTGTGATGTGCATTCAGCTGCCTGGGAGCCAGCATGTGGGTCAGGAAACAATATTTGAATGTCACCCTTGTTCCCTGCATCCACCACTAACAGAAACCAAGTTATTCAGAAGAAAAGCATGTAATCTCCCACTAAAAATAATTAGAGATTCATCAAACAGAACGATTATAGACACAAGGACTACAGGCTTTCTGTTGTATTTTGGGAAGCAGTTGAGCTGCGACACTGGACGCCAGGGTAAAGGGGTGCCACGTAAACCTTGCACCCCAAAACACCCCATTCCCATCATGGAAGGACTCGTAAGAAGTGCTTTTATTGAACTCTGTTTGATTTCACACAAAAAATGATGCTAGGAGGGGTTGGGTCCGAAATGGTGCCGGTAACTTCTCAGTACAGCCCCTGATAGGTTCAAAGAAATAGAAGAGAAGGAGAGGAGAGCTGGATTTTGCTTTGCTTTTCAAGCATCCCACATAAACTGAGTTTTCAGGACTGTTCTCCTAGCAGGGATTATCTGTACAACCACCCCAAATTATTCCCAAAGGATGGGTGCCTCAGTCTTTCCAAATACAGCTAGAGAAGGAGATGATGTGGGGAGTCTGCCTTTTAGGTAACAGGCCACTGCCCAAAAACTGTGTCTAGATAGTGGGTAAAATCCAGAACTAATCTGGAGGAAAGAGGCTGGCAGAGAGGTCAGCACCACACCTGCCCAGCATCACCCTGGTCCTCTTCCTTCAGTTAGGTCTTTTCCTTGCCCCAAAATTGCTGCTCCCAAGCTCTGGGAAACCAAAACTCCTCACTGCAAGCACGTGCCAAATTCTGCACAAACCAGTGAGATACTGGAGGAGGCGAAGCTCCTTCAAGGTTGGGCAGCAGCCGAATGGAAGTTTGAAAAGCTGCAGTTTGAAGTTAAAACCCTGTCGCTCCAGGCACCCCACCGACCCTACTGTGTGTCTTCTTCCCCAGCATCTAATTACAAAGGCTATTTCACACTTGATGAATGTTCGATCGCAATCCAAATAGGTTGAAGAAAAATCCACATGCCTGAGGATTGCCCCCTGCTAAACTCGAAGATGTTTGCTTCAGAGCTTTCTCCTTTACCACCTGTAATCTAATTGCTCCAGTAGCGAAATAATTATTTGTGTCTTTGGCCTCAACGTGCGTCGCCTACCCTGTTTTTATCGTGAACTCAACGTTATTTACTAGCAGCAATTACTGTTTTCCTGGCCCGTGCCCCCCTGCGTTGCATATGTAATGTTTAACAAAGCAAATTGACTGAAGTGAAGAGAGATGGTGGTTGTGGCTTAAAAAAAAACCCACTGAAATGCCACGGGCAAGTCCTCGGTCGGTGCAAATCACCGTTACTCTTCGTGGCTCGGGCTCCACGTGCTGAGGAGCTGCCCACGGTATTTTGACAGCTCAGAGCGTTGTGAATGATGGAAATCCAAGAAATCCCAATAATACGGCAGCGGGGATTTTCCCCGTGAGGTTTCCTGCAGGCAGGCAGGGTTTTCTCCACAGAGAGACTTTTGCCAGAGATAAGGGTGCGGAATTAGACGCGTCTTCCCTACTGAACGCTGCTAAATTTTGCCAAAATCTCTTTGGAAGTGCTGGCGTCTGGGTTTCAGGGGTGGCCCCAGCTGTGGCCACCTCAGCACCTACACCACGGAGAATCCCAGGGAGCTGAAGCTACGGGGGGCTCTAACTTCTGCAGGACAGAGGCGGCTGCTCCGGGCAGCAGGTGCTGGGAGCAGGGCCGATGGGCACAGGGTTAACATCCCACGAGGCGCCGAACCGCGCTCCAGAGAACCCACATCTGCAGGCTGCCCACAGAACTGAAGCTCCCACATTCATTTTGGTGGACGATTGATCCGGTTCAAGGGTTTTATTTGACTGGAAACTGAACGTGCTTTTTCACAGGCTGGTGGAGAAGCACGGGAGGTCTACAGAAAATGCGGGAGGCTCGATGATTATACAACAAAAAGATGGGATCACCACCTGCCCACGTCCCTGCGATAAGCAGATGAGGAGCGTCTGTCAGAACACCGGCTCCCCGATC
>NW_008609076.1:0-26784 GCF_000691845.1 Merops nubicus
TTGAGAACCTCATCCTTCTCCAGGTCATTTGAGACTATTTCACTGTTTCTCTCCTGAGGGGGCCCACACCTTCCCTAGTCTTCTTTTTACCATTAATATACCTGTAGAGTTTCCTACTATTAGATCAAGAATCCTAATACTAGATCTTTCAGAGGGAAAGCAAGTCCTAAGCATGAGACTTTTTTGATTGGATATAAAAGGACTTTAGAAATTACTCTCCACATCTGGAAAAAATTTGGTCTGTGATTCACCAAGGCCAAAGCAAGAATGGTAGAGAAAGAAGTTAGACCTCAGGAATTTATTATTCTGTCTCAAGTTGAAAGTGTCAGACTTTCATTTTCTTCCAAGTATACTTCCCAATGCTTTCATCACTTGCCCTTCTATCATAAAACTGTAGGACTTCACTTTCTTCACTGCATTACTATAACAGGCTCTCCTATGAAATGTTCAGCACAGGGATTGCCCAGCCATATCTGATCCGTATGCAACTCAAAGGTGATGGCAGATAACCAGCTACAAAAGCCCTGCTGGGGTGCTCCTGTGCTTAAATGCCCATGCAATGAGTCCAGCTCAGCTGTCCTCTGCCTGATCTACATCCTGCTGGAGGGGCATGAGAAGACCACTGCCATAGTCCCTTGGCTACAGAGTGCCTTTCTGGGAGCTGCCTGTCCCCTTCAGTCTCCAAATAGCTGATTCTGGTCTGCCTGTGGAAGAAATGGGTGTGAGAGGAAGAGCAATAAGGAGGGTTGCCTATTCCTTCACTAGTGCTTCCATTTTGCTCTAATGTGTGAACACATCAAAAGAAAGGAAAAAAAAAATTCAGCATTTTCCTTTTCATGAAAGTCCCCTCTGATTAATTTAATGGGTTAGGAGACAGGGCTTTTTATTTTGCACACCTAAGTAGATAACAGTGAATGCCAGCCTTTTTTAAGGTTTAATATTTGTCCTCAGAGCGGTAGGAGTAGCTGGGTTAAAGTCTGTTGTAGGAGAGACATAGTAGACTAAATTATCACCCCCTCTTGGCCTCAGAAAGAAGAATAAAATATTTAAAGCCTATGAATATAATTTATTTGTGACTTGCCTACAACTATTGTGCTTATGGAATTCACTTAATCTATGCTGGCGGAGTACGTCAGCCTGGCAGAAGTGCCACTACATTACAGTGCACTGACTCCATTAAAACGCTGCCCAGCAGCTAAACTGGGGCAACTCTATGGAATCCTCAGCTGGCCCTGATGACTGAGAAGTCCCCTAGCAGAGGGGAAGTGTAGGCAGGCTGCCCTCCACCGCACACCTTGAAGCCTGCACTTGCCAAAAAGATAACCCAGCAAGTCTCCCTGTCAGGGGACCGACTCCTGCCTTCCCCAGGATGTTGTTCTCCTGGAAACAGCATCTTTTTGGTCTTAAGGGAGCACTCACAGAGCCCTGTGTACAGCCCCTCTGTGACTGCACCTCTGTCGTGCTTACATGAACATAACCTCTTGCTCAGACCAGTGAAAACGCAAAAATTAGCAGCCATTAAGATAAGACTTGTCAAGGTTCAAACACATCCACTACCTCTGCCACAATTCCCTCGGTGGGTAGAAGAGAGCAGTGACTGAAACCTAGCTCATCGGCACCAAGCCAAGTATTTGCCCTCTCTCCAGGCAGATCCCACTCGATGTCCAGCTGGCACCAGCCAGGCTCCTGGCTGTTAGCTGATGAGACATCATAAAAACTCAGAAGCAACAGTTACCTTGTATGCAAACAGTTAATTATTAATATTTCCTTACTGGGTCCAACACAGAATAACATGTCCTGTCCTGTATTCTTTCTGAAATAAGTACACACAGGCACCGAGAACTTTAGTTATAATTAGCATTGCTGCTAATACCCAGGAACATTAGGACACTTGCCACCAACTGACTGTTCCCTGCCTGTGAACCTCTGCTGGAAGCAGGAGTTGGTTGACTCTTATTTTGGGATATTTTTCTTCCTTATCCTGAATATTGGAAGTCCACATCATCACTACAAGGTTTTACTTCCCATTTTTTATTTATTAAAAGGAGTGTTTTCTTTCTGGCATGGAATCTTGTGGTATACTCACCAGGCTCTGTTACTCTGAATGGTCAGACAGGAATTTTACAAGGACAGTTGCAGCTCCCAGCTTTTTGGGAGGCAAAGATCCATTCATTTCAGTCAAATAGCCCAGGACCTTTCTCTTGGACTTATCACATCCATAAAATAGATACTACTTTCCCTCTCCTCTCCCATATCAAAATAGAGGAGTAGTGAAACCCAGCTCTACTGCACACAGGAGTTTTCTTATGTAGCATAGCAGAGCTGCAACAGGATCCCAGTCCTGAAGGGCTCCTTTAGGATCTTCCACAGATTAAATAATTTCCCACTAACACTCCAGGCATTTCCTGGTATTAAGCTGTTCATTGGTTAACATAGTGATGTCAAGAGATCAGTTTTAAAATATTTGGCACCTAGAGCCACAGTTGGGCTCAAAAAGATGTTGCCCAGAATGTCAGAGGCAAATAACACTTGCAGCTTCCACACTCTTTGCATAAACTGCTTGCCCAAATGCCTAGATATGTTACATCCCTAGCAGATTTCAACCAAGTTAAAAAAGTTTGTTCTTTACCATAAATTCACATCATTTCCAGCATGTTGGATTAGTGTCTGTGAGAAAGAGCTTTGCATCTAACTGAAAGAACCCAATTGTTTTTCTCTGAACTGAGCAACAGCTGACTTCTTTGGCCCTCTTTCTTTTTCATCCAAGCACCCGATTTTCTTGGGAAAAATGACCTGTTTATCAAGTTAAACAAAACAACCGCTCTCCAGAACAGACAATAAAACAGGATTGACATGAAGAGGTAGAGGTTTATTGGGTATTGGTTTAAGCTGTTTGTCCTATTTTAGGAAAGCATCATTTTTATTAGGCTTTTTCCCCCCTTACTGAAAAGGCTATTAATTACATCGTCATAAATAAGGAACCACATTATTTAATACAGCCATTAAAACAGAGGTTTATAGATCACATGATCACCAGAGTTCACTTAGGTCTCATAGTAATTAGTAGAAATGGAAGTATAGCAGCAGTTCATGACATGCTTTTGTTTGACCTTTTTGCCCTACATTTTGGACCACTTTGAGATTGTTTTATGTAATCTCTTTAAAAACTGACCTTCATTGCCCTCTGCTGGCTACATCATTTACTTATTGTACAGCATAACTTTATGCACAAATTGGGATGTTAGCTGACCAACTTATGGGACACCCTAACAAAGCATCAAGAGGTAGGAGCTGTCTCAGAAACTGTCAGCAGCAAAGCTGTGGTCTAGCTTTGACATCTACTGCATCCATGTTAATGAGCTTAATTCATAATTACATATAGGTACATTACAGTAAGCACATTGTCGCTTAGGGTAGATACATCATCTTAGGAATAATCAAAGTGAATATTCCTACGTCAAAACCATGTTTTAAATAAAAATATACTAATTCATACCTGTACATAAGAGCCTGCTCTGAAAATCCAGCAAAAAAGCAGTCACAGTACTTTACCAACATGCTTTAAAAACCTTATTTAATGCCCGCATTTAAAACAATTTTATTTCAGGATCAGGGTAAAAATGGTCAATTTCTGCAATAGCATAACATGTCTATTGGCATTTCAAAGGAACTGGTCCAGAACCACTGCAGAATCATAGCCAGCCCTAGGCTACTGATACATATTTTGCCTCATGTCAGCAACATATGGTATTTGTTGATAATAAGGTAATCTATGTGAAATGTAGTTATGGGCACAATCCAGCCTCTCACAGATGCATTTCTGTGAAGCCAGGGAAGTTGATAGTTGGTTGTTTAGTTAGCAGGGTCAGCTGAGGGACCTGAGCTGAAGTGAGCATTAAAGCAGAGCTCATCTTCCCACCTTAGCAATAAAGAGCATACTTCACAAGTTAAGTGCACTGGAAGAGTAGGGGCATTTGCATTGCCTTTACTATATCTATTCCTTGATTAAGTACAGTGTTGCCTTCATGAGGGGCCAATCACTAAACTGAAACACTCTCCCTTCATACATTCTCCGCATGCTTGGCACATGCTGATCACACATGTTGTAGGAAGCTGACTTTGAAAGAGTGATAAAAAAATCCCCTTACAGAGCTAATGTAGCTCATGACTGTCTGGCTCTTATTTTTTCAGTCATATCCTTTTCCTTGAAAATAGTTCTGAGAAGATATGTTTTTGCCAAATATAAATTGGCATCTTTGGCAGAGCACCATGTAAGCATTATGTGGATTATATTACAGAAGTTGAACCCTACAGGTACTTTATGTAGGAAAAAGATTTAAAATGAGGAGAACAGAACATTCTGGGCACCTTGAGTTTTCATCTGTTAGGTCAAAATAAAAATCGCAGTGTAGTGGGCATAGCAAACTGTGGCATGGAGCTGTCCTTCAGGAAGAAAGAATTACCCTAAATAAAGAAGATGGTATAAAGAGGAGACAGAAAAGAAAGTTAAATGGGTCCTAGTCTTGGAATGAAGAAGCAGGTATTTCTTTCGTTCTACCTGAGTTCCCCTTGCATATCAGCAGTGATAATGCCCTGTGGCTTTGTTTGAAAGGGTTTCCAGACACACAGGATTGCACTCATTTTCCCATGGTTAATCAGTGGACTTTACCAGTACTGTAAATAACTTTCATGCTAGTTACTGGAAACTCTCAAGACTCTGCTAGGTAAGAGAGGGTTTTCACACAAGAACTCTGCATTGCCTGTGCACA
Organism: Merops nubicus; assembly: GCF_000691845.1. NCBI lineage: Eukaryota > Metazoa > Chordata > Aves > Coraciiformes > Meropidae > Merops > Merops nubicus. The sequence continues at coordinate 4,770 of NW_008609076.1, forward strand.
AGAAAGTAAGGAAAGTCCCTCCATGTAGCTGTCATTTAATGCTGGATACACCTTTCAAAGAAAGAGGAGGAGTTTTCTACTCATTTCAAATCACCTTTCAGTAACAAGTTCATACAGCTCCCTAGTTCCTATCCTTTATTCATCATCAAGACTTTTTCAACCATTAGCAGGTAATAAGATGCCATAAGATGAAAGTGAGGCTTGTCATTGGAGCAAAAGATGAGACTTGACTGAGAGCCTAAAGAAAAGATTGTCAGCTTGCAAGGACCTTCCAGGCTTCCCAAAGTGCAATATGCCTCTAGCCAACGTGCTACACAAGGCACAAAAGTTTAAACCAATTCCCTCTGGTCTAATTTAGCTGTTAAATCCACACACCTTGAACTAGAAAACAGCTGTGCCAAATACTGTGGGCTGTATGTACATAGAAATGTGAAGTATTCCTTGCTCTACATCAGACTCTGTATGGCAACTTGCAGGTTTATCTGTCAGAATGAGAGTGAGTCAAAAGAGAACTGGACAGTGTGGGTAGAAGTCTCCTCAAACTGAAGTAACACTGAAAGTGGCTACAGTCAAATTCTTCCGTATCACAATGGTTTCCCATCTGTGACTCATCTGCCTGTCTTGCCAGGACCATGTATCTGCTTTACACAGCCCCAGAAGGGAATGATTCCCATCACACACCTCCTAGGCTTGAAAAACATATAGCATGACCTAATGCTCCACACCTAGTACAAATTAGCCTTAAGGAATTATGTAATTAAAATTACGTGCTCCTGAAGGTTGTTGTGTAAGGCACATGTTAAACAGGACAGTTAAACAGCTGTGCAGTTATCTGACATTTTGTCTTTACATAGCCAGGATTTTGGATACTGACTGGAGTTAAATGTCAAAATAAAGTAAGATGCATTTGGAATAAAAAAAAAATCAAGACATCTTGAAGAGGTGAAAGTAAAGCATTTACACTCCTAGAAATAAGACAGAGACCATAAATCCTTCTCTGTCATTAGAACTGAACATTAGAGTAGCTGTCCTGTTCAAAAAAAAAAAAAAAAAAAAAACCACAAAAATGGGAATGTATTTTATGAATAATTATCCCTTTTTCTAGGCTCCTACTCACTTTACCAAGCCATCTGTAAAAATGGCCCCACCTCCATCAGAGCAAAGGCAAAACAAAATCTTGTCATCTTGTCAAAAAAAAAAAAAAAGTCAGGAGGGGTCCCCAGCAGGATCCTAGGAAACAGATGAAAATAAGACTAACTTCTTTTTCAAATGTTACAAAATCAGATTTTGTTAATGATATCCCATGCCTTTTTCTAATTCTCTATAGTCTGGAATGGAAAACATTCAAAAGAATCTTTCCATGAAAATGTTTCTTATAGAGCAACAAAAAACTGCTTCCATCTTGAAAGCAACATGAGCTTGCTACACATTAAAACAACAAACAACAAATGAAGTTTCCACACAAGTACTAGGAAAAGGAAACATACTCCTACTCATCTGTCCTTTGTCCCTTTTGATGTCATAGATATGTTCAAAGAAACGCAGAAACAAATTCAGTAGAGGATAATGAGCCTGAGGAAAAGTTTCAGAAAGTTCTGGCTTCTCTTTTAACAAACACCAAATCAACAAGACATCATTAGCTCATAAGAAACCATATCCAAATTCAGTGAAATCAGGGAGAAAGCTCTGAGTTGGCTTCAACAAGCTCTGAATCAACAAAAGCTCAATTACAGATGCTTTATTTTTTTTTTTTTTTTTTTTTTTTTTTTTTTTTAGTGAAATGACTTTTTAAAATAAAAATACCTTTTTAACAACAGTGAAATTCACTTGGGGCCACTTTCTTTCGATTTATGTACTTTTCTCTCTTTGGTGTGGCTGAATAAATAAAGTGTTTTTAATCTCACCCATCCTCCAAAATTGTTCTTTTCTGTTTTTACTGGAAAACAAATATGAGAAACAGCATGAAGCAAGGAAGGGTTCAAGAAGGCAAAACAGTAGTCAGATCAGAGAGCTAACCTACCTAGAAAGCCAGATGCCTGCTTGAAGTGGGGGACAAATGATCCCAGAGGTGGGCAGCTTAGCCAGTTCTCTTACTTCCTTGGTTGTGCCATAAAACAACTCCTTTCTCCTTTGTCTTTTTTGATATTGTACACAACTTGATAAATGAAATGCAGAAATGACACTGCATGGATTCTATGAAAACTTTTGGAAAGTCTTAAAATGCATTATCAGGATTTCAAATCAAGTTTCAAATGAGTATATTTGAGCAGAAAAAGAAAAAAATCATCTGTTCCTTGGTCAGCTAGCTGCAGGGGTATGGAGAATATATGTGGTCACCTGTGACAGACTGGAGACCTTCTTCATGATTCTTTTCTTATCTATCCAACTTTCTGAAATACATTAAAATACTCACAAGTCTCCATCTTCCACCATAATACCTGGAAGATGATATTGATGCCCTTTGTGTAATTTTCCCCTTCAATGGACACATTAGACTGATCTGCCCTCAGCAAGCAAAACCCACCTGCAGTAACACTAAACATCTGGTGTCCTGAAGGTGCCCAGACAGGGACAGTGGCTACAACTATCTGTGTGCATTTAGATGTGCTGTTACTTAGGAGGGGTTTATCAGTTGGGTGGTTGTATTTGGTGTAGGTGTCAAGGTGTTGGTAGTGGAGGGGCTGCAGCTGTGGGCCTTGTGAGAAGAGAACAGGAACAGAGCTGATCCTAGCCAGCTCCAACAGACCCAGCACAGGACACAGCTGAACCCATCAGCCAGGCTGGTGATGCCTCTGGGAAAACATATTTAAGAAAGGGCAAAGACACCAGGCAGTCAGAGTAGTAAGTATAAAAGTGAAAAAGACTGCGGTTAACACCAAGGTCTAAAAATGAGGAGGAGCTCCAAGTGGTGAAGATATTTCCCTGCAGCCTGTGAAGATGACCATGCTGGAGCAGGTATCTGCACTGCAGCCCACAGATGATGCCATTCCAAAATTAGTGGCTATTTTCTGAAGGAATAGCAGCCCATGAAGAGGCCATGCAGGAACTGGTTTATCTGAAGGACTGCAGCCTGTGGAAAGGACTCATCTTGGAACAAGGGGGAAATTGTGAGGAGGAAGGACCAGGAGAGAGGGACTATTATTGATTGACCACACACATGTCCCCCATTGCCCATCCTCCCTGAACTGCTTGGGGTGTGAAAGGAGGTATAGGAGTCAGGAATAAAGGAGTGAAGTTAAGCCTGAGAAAAGACATGTGAGGAGGGGGAAAATGTTGCTTTAATTACTGGGTTTGTATTTGCTTTTCACTACTGTTGTGGTTTAACCCCAGCTGGCAACAAAACACCGGCAGTTGCTGTCCACTGCTTCACCACCACCACATGTTAGGGGAGGAGAACCATCAGGAAAAGTAAACAAAGACCCCATTGGTCAAGATAAGGACAGATTAATAGAACAACACAAAGAGAGGAGAGACAACAGCAATAATGATAATAATAGTGAAATTATATATAAAGCAAGTGATAATAAACCACTTACCTGCAATGAAGCTTTCCCTGCTCCAGCCACACACTAAAGGCACCCACCAGAAACAAATGCTATCTCTATGGGCCAGCCCTTCCCCTTAGATAGAGGGCATGACATCAGTATGGTATTGACTATCCCACTGGCTGATTCAGTTGTTTATCCTGGCTGTGGCCCCACCCAGCTGCAGCTCCCACTGGCTGATTCAGTTGTTTATCCTGGCTGTGGCCCCACCCAGCTGCAGCGATTTGTGAATGTTAGCCTCATCCTAGCCAAACCCAGGACAACAACCTAAATATATTTAACTGGCAATAAATTGAATTAATTTTCCCCACATCAAGTCTGTTTTGTCTGAGTCCTCCTGTACTGTTGAAGAGGGGACATAAGTGACCAGCTGGTGGGGAGGAGGAATGAGGTTTCTGGCTGCTGGCCATGGTCAACCCACCACAGTTGTATAATTGTTGACCTTTCTATTTCTTCTGGCCATAGGTTGCATTGCACTACTGCCTCAAAGCTTCTGCTAAAATATTAATTCCTTTACACAAGATGTTTCAAACATACATATCTCACCTCAGTCTCTGCCAGCCTCTAAAGGTTAAAAAATGAGTAAGTTAAAATACTAAGAAGACATCTAAATAAATGCAGTAATGACACTGGTCTTCCCTTCTTTTTTTTCAACTCTTACAAAGTGTTGCATGTATTTTGTGTTATCCTGACATCCCCTCATGAACAGTCTCCAGCCTTGTGTTTAGCATTACTAAAATCTGCAGTAACAGTGTCTCTCTTTTATTTTATTTTTTTCCCCTCCAAATGTGTTTTAATTAGCTCAATGTAATTGAGCCTTGGAGAGGTTTACTACATGTCAGCACATGAACTGATGCTACTTGAGTCCATAACATTTTCTCTGTCATTTTATAGCTGTAATTTACTGCATTCAAGCATCCTATTTGTTTTGCTAACTGTTGATGCCTATTGGCCAAAAACGGTTATTGAGATCTCTGCTTAATAACTGGGCTCCTGAACAGAGCTAGGAATTGGGAAGCTCTGGTGGTCTGCAGCATTTGAAGACATTATACCCACAGATATCAGGACAGGAAGAAAAGGCAGATTCTCAACTTTCTTGCCATACTCAAAATGTGACTCTTCTGATTTGCAGTGTTTATAAATCCACTCAGCAGAGCAGGTCTCACTGCAAGAACTAAGAGCATGAGTTAAAGCCTCCCACCTTGACCACAGTCAAACAAGTTTGAAATGACGACCTGGTTTTCAGGTTGGAAGGTTAGAAGTGATTGTACTTAATGTCAGTTGCCCCTTCTGAGCTATGGCCTGCATAAACTAGTCTATTCAAACTGTACTAGCCCACAGGATTACCTAGACACAAGGTGTAGGCAGAAGCTCAGAGAACTGTGGCACAAAACAAATCTTACTTTGATTTGTGTCTTTCTACCCAGTATTGTTATACACATGCACAAATTACATATTTGCGTTCATCCTTTTAATAACAAATTGTCAGCAAATTACCCAGTTAAATCCTATCTATTACATTCTTCATCCTTCCCATCTCTCACTTTTTCCATCTTTCTCCTTTTTTGCACTCCTTCTCTAGCAATCCTTTCTGTTGGGGGTGGAGAATAAAGCTCCTTCCAAACTAGAGATGGACTTCCTGGCTGGCACAAAGTCTCTGCTACTTCTCAAGGTATGTTTCTGAGCTTAGGACACAGAGATTTTAAGCCTGAATGGGTCTTATGAGTAACATCCCAGTGTATACTAGAATTTTCCACACGTATCCAACACTGTATCATTGTTTCCTCAATACTGCCATATGGCTTGAAAAAGATATAAAATGCATTATGCTTTCTATGCATATATGAAAAATATATGTTTGCTTTCCATATGCAGGAACTCTATGAACACTGATTTTTCTTTAAATACATGCAGAGGTCCATGACCCCATCTGAAAATGTTTCCTGTCATCCCTTCATGTTTCCTATAAAATTCCAGTTTGCTACCATAAATGTCAAGAATGAGGCCAGATAGTTTCAATTACTTGTTTCAAGAAGATCCTTTCTCAATCACAACTTCTTACTTAAAGGGCAGCTGCTTGGGTCACATTACATGTCACAGAATCACTGAATATTAGGGGCTGGAAGGGACCTCGAAAGATCATCTAGTCCAATCTCCCTGCTAGAGCAGGATCACCTAGATCAGGTCACACAGGAATGCATCCAGGCGGGTATGTGCAAGTCTCAGAAGGCAAAGAAGAGCAGACTGCCTACAGAAAAGAGCATTTAATTGTAAGAATTATTTCAGATACCTAGGCTACCACTGAAAGGATGGAAATCTTCAGAGGAATGTGCCTGTACTGGATCGTTTCATTTCATTTGACACTTGTCATTGTGACCAGAGTGGCACAAGTTTTACAGTTATATCACACCAATTCTCCCAGCAAAGACAGGTGAATATTAATAGATGTGGTTTTATCAAGTCCAAAGGCAGCACCTTCTACAGTCAGTGGAAAAGCTCTCAAGGACAATGAAGAATTTGGATGAGGCTGTTGTTTTCTGTGATTTACCCAAGAACTTAAAGAAAATGTAAGTGGGAGGCCTTGTAGATGGCCATGTTCAAAACACTAATATTTTTTTTGTTGTTGCTTTAATAGTTTCTCCCTTAGGTTTCAATCTAAAAAAAAAACTCTTTCTTGTAGTCAGAAGGGTCAGAAGACGCACATCACATTAGAAACCTGAAAGAACAATGTTGTAGGGCTAGGAAATCTTGCTGTGATACACCATATAAACCAAATCTGCCAAGCAGGCATGGATTTGTTTTACTTAACCTGAGATAGTTCATTAATTGAAATAGCTACTGAAAAACTTAGATAATTCAGTTCAGCTGCAAAGGTTGCTGATGAGCTAGTTACAAAGGAAGGAAGACTCCTTTTCCTTTCTATAGCTTTTTACACAACTGAGTCCACAAATAAAGACTCTCTTATTTACTTGAATAATCTTTGTGGCCCCATCACAGACTATATAGTAGCTGAATAATCCCATGCACAGAACTACTCATTGTCTATTTCCAAAATCTCCTTCCCACCCTGTTGTAACGCAAGGTGTTTCCATTAATCTGAAATCTGTCCCACATGAGCAGGTACAGACTTCTTTATGTCTTAAACCTCAAACTTGTTTATTCTTCCATGCAATGACTTAAACCAGGGATCTCCTCCACCTGTGAAACGATTTAAGAGAACTGCCAGTAACTGACAGCTTTAAGAAATAATTCAAACCTTAAACTCTTTTATTAAAAGTTAAAATGGTCCTTCCCTTTTTTTGTAATATGACATTTGGGTTGTTGGTTTGTTTTTTGTTTTTGTTTTTTAATATTATAAATGTTACTTCTGCATGACACTGTTGCCAAAGTTCTGAAAAGGAAGTCCTGTCTAGACATTTTTAGACATATCTATACTTTATTCATCTCTGGAACAGATTTAAATCCCATTGTGGTAAATGTAGTTTGGTTGATACAGGTAGTGGTTTGTAAGACTTCTGTTGTACATCCTGTTCTCTGAACTGAAGAAGAATGAAGCAGTGCTAGTTATAAAAAGCTTCAAGCAAGTTAATTTTTTGTGATAGGAAGTGTGCTTCTAGCCGGGGAGAGGCCTATCCAACCGCACATGGAACTTCCAGGTAACACTGTTTTCAGAGCTTTATTAAAAATACTTTGCTAGTCAGTCTCTACCTCACTAATGCAAGAGATTGTATTTCTCTTTGTCTTTTAAAGCTGCTTCTCTTCACTGGCATTGTCTTCTAGAAGCTCATAATTTCGTACAGTTCATGTTTAGGTAACTGTTTTTATCACAGCCATTTGCCATGACAATACAAAGCAATAATTCAGGTTGAAGTTTTCACATGATGTGGAACTAATTAATTAAACATCTTCCATTGAAAAATACTATTGCTGTTCATCTGTTATAATAAACAGTAATAATGAAACTATTACTGTTGATTTTTTTCTACTTTCCAGGAGTCATCTTTTTGCCTAACCTGAACCTAAACTAAACAAAATGTGCTATAAAACCTAACATGGACTTTATATTTCTGTCAGAACCATTCAGTGAAAGCTCAGATGGACATAACACTATGAGCATGAAATAATTATAACTAGAACTGGTAGACAATATCATCATAACACATGTATTATGAATGTAGTATAATGCCTTTCCCAAGTGCACAAGCATACCAAAAATACTGTGACATAATAACATAGAAATGGATATTTCCAAAATAATTTATGAAAATGCTAGTTCATAAGCAATGGAAAATGCAGCTCATAATACTCATCATGAGTACGACCAACAGGCATTGCCACAGAGTCACAGAAAGTATAGCTCAGGCAAACATACTGGAAATTATTCAAGCCAATATTACACAACAGAAAATACACCCAGGGAGATCAATAGGAATGACTATATTACTTATACATGTATATATAACGACTACAATTAGTGGTGAAAATATGACATAAAATTTGAGAGATTTAATTAATACTTTGGAAAGCAAAATATCGAAGTTACAAAGACACACCTCAAGAAATATTTTCCATATGTCAGGCATTTGAAGCATGTGAAGCAAATGGTAAATCTGATAAAATACCATGAATTAAATTATGCAAGTGAATAAAATAAGGGTTTACAAGAAATGCACATAATTTTTTTTTCTTTTTTTTCTATTCATAGAAGTTGGTAATAAGTAACCTACCTTAGATCTTCACTTTTAAGATACAAAAGGTGAAGCATTATCAAGATGTTCAAGCATTAAGGTGTTCATAGAAGAGATGCAGCAATAAATTATTTTTGAAAGTTACTTTCTCAATCTTTTCTTCACTACTGTGAATTATCTTTAAGTAATGACAATAATCAAAGGAGGCAGATACATTTCTTCAGTGGCAGTTATCATGGAAGCAGTCCATGTATCTATGTTCACAGTTACAAAAGGTAATTTTTAATTTTTTCATCTCATACAGGGTTATGTAGCAATACTTTGGGGCTAAGAATAAAAGAAAATTCTCTCCCTCTTAGTCCTGCCCGGAGCCAAAGGAAATGCAGAGTCTGATCTAAGCCTCTTGTGCAGTTGACTGCATGGCCTGTGCCTTCCTCAGCCCCCCAGCTTAGTCTGCAGGGGGTTATTCCTGCCGTGGCCATGTCATGTAGAACAGACGTGCAAGTACTGCATGAAATCAGTCACGGGCTTGAGGCCTCCTCCACATCACAGTTGACTTCACTGGTGGAGGATCAAACTCATAGTGAAAGAAACAGGGCATGGCTGGAGACTGGGGAACACTGAACCTTGTGCTGTGTTTCGGTTTGGTCATATCACAGGCACCTGTGAGTTAGGAGTGTTGAGCATAAAATAACATGACAGCCAGGAGAGCATAAAGAAAGCTTTGAACTGTTTTGCATTTCAGACTTCTTTTGTGTGCATTTTTGATATATTCAGAGAGCTGGCTTGGATAACCTGAATTAAGTTAACACAGACCATAATTTTTAGAATTAGTTACTGCACTTTTGGGAAGAAATAGAACAGCTCTGTTATTCCAACTCTACATTTAGATACTGTGAGTTTGTTTTCTGCATTATTTAGGAGTGTCTGTGACAATCACAGCTTAGCAGCAGCATACTGGCACCCTAGAAGTGAAGCACCAGGCAATATGAATTTGGCTGGAGTATCTGACATTTTTGTTCTCCTCCTGTACTTTCAAGCTCTCCACTTTCAAGATTTCTTCTGCTGTTTTCCTCACACAATAGCTTTGTTCATATATTCCATTGTTTATTTTTCATTTATATAATTTCTCAGTGGTTTTACAAATATTAATTACTTTCTGTGTGTAATGATAAAAAAATAGGAGTTCAAATTACATTATTGTCACAATTGCACAGATGAATAAAATTCAGAGACACCACAGACTGAAGAGATTGTGTACAATATGTTTATAAAAAGCAAAAGTCAGAACCAAAGAACAGTAGAATGGATGAAAAGATGCCAAGAAAGATTATTATAGCTGCAAAACCATGTAAACTGGGTACCTAGGATAGTCCAAGATGACTAATTCTACATAAAATTCCTTATTTTTTCCCGTCTAATACATACATTTATACAATTGCAATGGCATTTCCCTGAGCACAGTTAGTTTACTAGTTTCAATTATGCCTGCCGATATGATTTTTTTTTCCCAGGCATTTCTGTTCTTTGGCAGGTTAAAAAGGTTTTTGAGATTCATCTCTGGGATAAATTCTCATATTTATATATTTCCAAGTCTCATTTTCCATCTGCTCCTATGAATATCAGAGACATATGAGCATATCAAGGGTAAAGAGTTGCTTACATATTGTGCCATGGACAAAACAGAAAACCAGTTTTACTATTCTCATACTCAAGAAGTTTTCCTTCCTTCCTTTAGGGCATGGTTGTGAAAACAAAACATTTATGGATGTGAAGCTGCAGGTTTGGGCTTTAAATCTTTAATTGTTAACTCCTAAATCAAACCAAGAAATTGCCTTTAGGTCCCTGCCTGGTTTTAATTGCACAGTCTTATACTGTGGTTTTCCTATTCTAACCATTGCTGCTTTTCCACTCTAAGCATTTCTGCTGGTTGTTTGAGCAGGGTGAAGAACTAGATGTGCTTTGTTCTAAACCTAATTTAATGTGCTCATATTTCTGGAATATAATGAAATTCAAAACCAAAAAATGCAAAGTCCTGAACCTGGGATGAGCTAACCCCCTGCAGTGGTGCAGTCTGGAGACTGACCAGCTTTAAAGCTGAAAAGGACCGGGGTCTTGTTTCACAGTGGGTTCAACATGAGCCAGCAATGTGCCCTGGCAGCAAAAAACACCAAAGCATCCTGGATTGAATTAACAGGAGTCCTGATACTGATTATTCCCCTTTACTTGGGCACTTATTTGACCACATAAGTAAACCTACATCTAGTTTTGTACCCCTAAATACTTGAAAGATGAGGACAGAGCTTACCCAGTGTCTTAGCAAAATGCCACCAAAATGGTCATGAGCCAGAGCAACTGTCCTGTAAGGAAAAGCTGGAAGATTTTGGTTTCATCAGCCTGAGGAAGAGATGTTTTAGGGAGGACCTAACAGAAGCCTGTCAGTGCCTACTGGGAGGTTAAAAGGAGTCAAGCTTTTCATTGAGGGGGGATAATGGTTAGAACAGGAAAGGCACCCACTGGACTCAAGGAGAAAAAGAAAAACAACAAAATAACAACACCCCCCCCCCCCAAACAAACCAAAACAAACAAATAAACAAACAAAAACCACACAACACAATTGTCTAAAGATAATTAAACATTTACTTAGGTTACCTAGAGAAGTCAGGGAATCCCTTTCACGTCAGGTTTTCAAGACCTGACTGGACAAAGCCCTGAACAATGTGGTCTGAATTCAGTGTCAGATCTGCCCTAAGCAGGAAATTGGACTAGAGGCTTTCCAAGGTTACTTCCAACTTGAATGTTTTTGTATTTTAAACACTACCAATGAATTTGGACTCAGTTAGGAAATAGATATCTCTTAAAATAACTGAAGATAACATGGATTTGTCAGTTTTTAAAAGCATGTTTGGAAGAAGTCAAAATAGCATGACCTGTTAGCTAGGAAAGAGTTTTACGAAGATGAGAAGAAGATAAATAAACAGGCAAGAAATTACTGTTTTAGAGCATCATGCCATCTCAGTGCTGTAGCTAATTTAGGTCTCACGATGCCCCTGTGAAGTGTCCTTTTGAAAGTTCAGCGTAGTACTGTTCCTGCTCCTGTCATGACCCATATGAAACATAAGGGGTAGATCTCCCCACATGCAACTTCACCACAGACGTCCGCAGCGCAGACTTCTGCATCTGAGCTAGACAATGTACCTTCCATGAAAATGCATCATGATCAGTGGAAACAGAAAATTTCAAGATCTCCACTAACCTTTTTTAGACTTCTGTTAGAATGAGACTAAAGGTGTCTCCATTTGCCAGAGGGAAAATCCCCATGGTATTTGCATTGTGCTCATACTGGGACTGGGTCATCCTTCTCAGCTAGAAGACGAAAACACGGCAAATTGTGCTGTGGCATCCATGTAGCACCCTCATGCAATGTATGGCTATTGGCAAGCTAAACTCAAATTAAATCAATGTGCAAGAGAAGGTGAAATTATTTCTAAGTCACTATCACTCTCCCATGCCATCCAGTTCCCACCGATGAGATGCTGCACCAGCTACATTGCAGACCTTGTTCAGCATTCAGTCTAGTTCATGATCTTATGACAAACAACAGACATTCTTTTCAGCAAGTTTCCACTGATCTTGGCTATGCCATTTGAGTTGGATTTTCCTGCTGTAATTAAATATCGTAATTAAATATTTTCTTTCCTTTTTTATTAGTTTATTTGAATTTTTCTTTCCTGCAATATGGGCAAATTAACTCAGCCATTGGCAGAGTTACATTCCAATCTCATAACTGAAATCTTACAAGTACTGATGGAAACTAGATAATTTTTCTTGTCTTCATCCCTCAAGGAATGTCAGAAAGCACTGTGTAATTTGTATGCAGCTTTCAAGTGACAAACTGTGAAAAATTTTCTCAGTTTCAAAGTAAAAATGTCACTCCATATTCCTGCGATGGCCCACCCTGTAAACTTTCTCTGAAAATTTTTCCCCTTTCTCCCTCATATGTGTTCTTCTCTTAAAAAAAGAAATGGAAAAAGAAACATGTTTTCTAGAGTGTCAGTAATGCTTTGGGCCAGCATTAGAATTGTTTTTATGTATTATTATGAAAAACTTTTATATATTGTTATGAAACTTAGGAAAACTATGACAGAAAAGGAATTTTAAAACTTTTATTTTTTCCCTAGCAAAACTATTAGTAAACTTCCTGCTTAAAATTATACACTGTTAAAAGACAGGCCTATGTTTCAGAAGACATACCATCACATTTCCCAAAGAAAAAGGTCACTGTAGGTGACAGCACAGCTCCATTAACATAAAGGAGAAAGCTGCCCTGTATTGCAGTGTGATCCAAACTTCGCTCTTTTTTGTTGAAATGAAAGAAAAGTATGGAAAATAGTCCCAAAATCTTGGGTAAAGTTGATATCAAAGATAAATGCAAGACCAGTGTTTTCCGATGATCTATGTTTCCCCATGTGTTTGGGGATCCTGTGTTTTTCCCAAATATATTTGTGCCTGTTTCAGCAACAGTCACTGCAGTACCTACAGTTAGTCCAAGGCACCTCAGTCTGCAGAAAAGGCCAATCTCCTCAGTACCTGCCTTCAGTCAACTGAGAAAGAAGGGGTGCCCCAAGAGGGTGACTGAGAAGTCTAGCCTAGTCTAGTTTAGCTTAGCTTAGACAAAGTCTCTTCCTCACTAGCCACATAAATGTGAATACCACCTCACAACCTTTAATCTGAACATGTTGGTCTATGGGCTGTGTCCAATTTGCAGCCGTGTCAGCTGAGGGAGAAAGGTCATTCATTTTCTCTTCATCATGGAAACGCAACGTGGCAGAAGCTAAGCAGAGCCCCGGGGTAGTTACAACCCACACCTCACCACAAACCATGTGTCCTGAAACACTGCACCAGAATCTTTCAGCCAAATAACTGCTGCAATGCTTTACATGTATATGCAACAATAACGTTTCTTATTCAAGAAAGGGAAAAATATAGTCATTGGAGTCTCTTACAACAGCTTTTGTGCATCATCATCATCATAGCTAACAAAGAACTGCAAGGCCATACCTCACTAATTCAAACAAAAGATCATCTTTTATTCTGGAAAAAAACATTTGTGGGAATGTGCCACAGGTGGAAGCTCTTATGCAGGCCTTGGAAATCACTGTCAGCAGAATATCAGTTAGAAAGGTGTATGGTGATGGCTAGGGCACACAATAGACTCATTAAGGTCAACTTCAGTATCAGTGACACAGATTTTAGTGTTTCAAATACATAGAACTTTTGGCCTGAAATCTGTTAAGATTTTTTTTTTTTTTTTTTGAGACCTAACATCATTTAATTTGATTGTACATGCTAAGGAAGAATGCAGGTATAGCAAGATCCTCCAACGACGTGACTGGAAAGATATCTAAACGGACTTACACCAGCTGACAGGAGACAATCTCCTAAGATCTCCTTGATACCTCCCCCTTCAGGTCCCATCTGGCTTCACCAGCTGGTGATTCAGAGTAGACTTAGCCTATATGTTTGCAGTCATCTCTGCTCATCTCTGTTGTCTAAAGTAGTGGCTTTAGGGATACTAACTGCTTTAGGCTAGGTATACCCTGAGTGAATACTCCTACAGGGAAAAATGTATGTTGTTCCAGTTTTCCTCACTGTAAAGGCCAGCTCATCCACATCTTATAAAGCTTGTTAAAGGTAGAAAAGGTACTCCTGAACTCCCGCTAGAATAGATTCAGAAAAGGGCAACCAGATGTGATGACAGAAGTTTTCTTGCAAAGAGAAACTCAAGATCCCTTTTTTGTTCTGTCCAGAAGAAAGAAGACCAAGCTGAGATATGATTTCCCTCCAGAAATGCTTACAAGAGACGGAGAAGAATCATTTAGAGCAATGCTGGCAAAAGAATGCTTGATCAGAAGTTGCCAAGTATAAGTTTAGGCTAGTTAAGTCAGAGTTTCCTCTCAAAGGAATGAGTTTCAAAGGCAGGCTTGAGAAATAAGAATGGGCAAAATTCCTAAGTAACTTTAATGCATATATAAGCAAGATATTATGGTGTGGCTGCCTCCAGGAGTGGAGGACAGCACTTGATGACTCAGTCCTATGTTTCTGTCTGTCTCCTATTAATCCTTGGCTTTAAAAAAGCAACAATAAAAAAATACTGTAGCTAGAAGCTAATCTGAAGCTAAAGATTTTTCTGCATCATCTGTGTGGGATATAAATGTAACAATACAATAGCAAAAGGTTATGTTTGGTCAGGCTAAAAATATATTCCAACAATAAAAGCGAACTCACTCAGTGGAAGCCAGACAGTGATATTTAACAGTTTTTAATGGCCATGGAGATAAAAAAAAAGCAACACCTGGGATACCTGTCAACATTTCAAGGGACTCTCATGCACTTTTGCATGTCCCCTGTCTCCATGTCTGCCACTCTACTCAAAGTGAAATTGTTTCCAGTTAGGTAATGCTAACTTCATCCTGCTTTTCAGATGTGAGTTGTAACAAAAGGAGGCCATAGCAAACCATAAATTTTTGTTCATTGCTTTTTTTTTGTTTTAAATTCTGATTCGAGTTTTCTGAATATACTAAATATTCACATACATTATGAAGTATAATGCATGTGAAAGCAGCTTTCTACTTTAGGAGTATGGAAGTCTGTTGTCACTTATCTCTTTCAAACTGAAGGAAAAGCACTCCATGTGACAAGAACAGGTTGTGGATGAAGGGATAACAGCTCCATGGATCCACCACAGTGAATAAACTCAGACTTAGGGTAAAGGCTGAGCACCACTGAAGAGGTTAGTGCAGGGACCCCAGGCTGTGGCTCTACAAGGTGCTCAGGTGAGCAGTTCTATGTTGCAATGGCAAAAGCTGAAACCTTTCTGTTGGTAGTGTGGCATGGTCTGCCCCATTGGTGAGGAACCATAAGCTAAGAACCCCTTTCTAGCAACTGTCTGTTGTGGATAAACGTGGCTGCACCAGGACCGGTCCACATCAGAAGAGAAGCTTGTCTGACTTTTTTAGGAGAAGCCTTCCTGGAGACTTGCCAGAGATCTCAATCCCATGTTCTCTGATCCAGTACAGACACTTGAGAACATGCTTAACTTTAAGCATATGAGTGGTCCTATGGACATCAAGGGAGTTGCTAATGTGCCTAAAGTTAAATGTGTATCAAGTGTTGTGCTGGAATGGGGCCAAGGACTCAAAAACTTGCAAGATCAAGGTTTGGCTGAAGAACAGAGAGTAAAATAGGAGACAAAAGCTAAGAGATACTGAGTTGCTCTCATGCCCTCTTACATCAGTCCTTCATGGAAGCAAGCCCTGGGATAAACCCCTTATTATAGTAAAAGTTGGAGGAAGACCTGTGCAGAAATCTGAAACGCTAAAAGACAGTGTAAACACTCCCATTTTATAGCACACAATGTCTTTTGATTTTTAGATGGTATTACACATTAAAGCAGATTCAGTGATGTCACTGCAGGAAAACATCACAAAAACATTGCAGCAACAGGCATCTCTTTCACTCTTTCAACAGAGGCCTGGCTGACTCACTCTCACAGCTGCAGCAAAGTAGTCCAATGTGTTTCTGGAGAGCATTCTTGCTTGTGAAGTCTTTATTGGGACACTGACTTTAGGGGAATGCAGCTGCTTTTCATTTCTTGTGGCAGTCAGAAAGCTTCATTGAATATTTCTAAGCTCTCAATATCTTCCAAAACACATGCTGAATTTCCTGGCTCTCTTCCTTAAAATCTGGTCTGGGTTTCTACCCCTGCCCCCTCTCAAATTATTTTATGTGCATATAAATTAACAAAACAAAACAAAACATAAAAAAAACCCCAAACCAACCACCAAGCCAACAAAAAAATAAAATAAAATAAAAAATTTTAAAAAAACACCAAACCTCCACCATTCTGATGTTTCAAGACTTATTTTTACCTGTCTTCCCAAACTTTTTCAATTTTTATATGCAATCACTTTTATGTTTAAATTATTTTAATTCTGAATTTATCACTGTAATCCAGCAAAGTTAAAATAAAAACATTTGTCCTTTTACTATTAATAATGTAACACTGCCAACTAGAGGCATTGGGAATGGTCAAATTCTTGTCTTATGGACCACATCAATAAACTTAAAGGGTTGTATAACTATAAATACTGAAGATCATATTTGCTCTACAGAAATCTCACCCAAATCCTCCAACTACAGTGGTGTTTGCATTTCATTTTCTTTGGAATTTGATGCTTCAGTAAGTCATTTATTGAAACCAAACACCATCATATAATACAGAAACTCAAATATAATCAGGTCAGACCTCAAATTACTTAAGGTTTCTCAAAGAGTTACTGGGTAATTTTAACAGCGTTTGAAAATACATCTCCACAAGACATTGCAAGTATTAAAAATAATTAAAAATTTATAACTTTGATGGCAAAATAAGTCTCACATATCATTTGCTCAACCCACAATTTCAGTAAGTACTTGTGAAATAAGACTTCATAATCTATTGGAGTAAAGAAATCGTAGTCTATTCAGGTGGGCTGAAAAACAATTTCTGTAATTTTTCAGCTCCATAAGAGGATGTACACTTTGAGGAAGAAGGTATTTGTCCCAGCACTGAAGCAGTAAGATTGAAAACAGAGAAAACGTGCACTTGACCAAAAAAGCCCAGTTACTGCCTGCGCAAGGGATTCCCTGGGAGGCCCAATGGAGCTGTTGATGTTCATGCACCATGCAGAGACTGGAGCTGCACAGGCCTCGCTTGGCTGCCCCTGCCCTCTGCCCTGCTATGCCCACATTGGCAGGGCACAGCAGCATGCACCTGCCTGGTAGCTGGAGCAGAAGAGGACAGGGACCTTCTGCATGTCCTCATACCAGCCAAAGTCCAAAAAAGCCTTGGGGAAAAGCTCTTTCCAGCTGCCTCCCTGTCCCTCCTCTGTCATATGACCAAATCAAATGCAAGGCATTTGTGCATAGGCAGAGTCTGCTCGTAGGGAGAAAATGGGGAGGCCTGAGGATGCACCATACTTCCAAGGCTTCTCTGCTGTGCTCCAGACTTAGAGAGTGCAGGACATACAGCTCTCACTTTTTCTAATTAAGGACTGTAAACAGAAAACAGCTTGGGGAACTGCACCTGTTCCAGGTTCCTTTGGAAATATGTTTCCAAGGGACTCTTCTGAGATGGTGAAATCAAAGCAGGCAGGTGGCAACCCTTCGTGCTCCTTCACAGCAGTCAGGGTCAGCACAGCCCCGGGCAGGGAGTTTGCTGTACCCATTTACCTGTCTGGCAGTGCATGCACCAGGAATCTGGGAGGCCTGAATGGCTTACGGGGCTCCCCCTTGCTCTGCACTGATTTTCAGATGGAGAGATGCCTGGATCTAAATAAACATGGCTCTTCTTTAGCAGCATGGCTAGGACCACAGTATAACAAGAAGTTCTGCTGCTAGATGGTCAAGCTCTGCCTGTCAGAGCTCACATGGCATTAAATAAATGTACTGTCCAGAACAGTTTGTACTTTTAGACTGATGGGAGGAGCCAACAACATCCAGCATCGGTTTCCTTTTATTTACTGAAACACATTTATTCTGTAAATCTCAGCAAAATCCATGAAAGAATAATAAATTGCATTTTTATGCTGACAGTCTTCAAGGCTTTTTATCTATAAAAGTGCCTGGGAAACCTGAGAAGCCTAGAGGGAAGGAAAATAATCTTGCTGCGAAATGGAAGTCAATAGGCAGTAGTGACTCCTGGAAGCACAGCGCTGCAGAGCAGCTGACACTGAGGTGCCGATTAAGCCTGGAACCAAGTTTTCCAGGGGATGTACCACAGGGCAGTTTAAGGATGGAGGAGATAGTTTACCAAAAATGCAGAGAAAACTCTGGAAGGGGTTGGAGGTGACAGTACTGGAATAAGATGAAGGCTTCAAGTGAAAGCATAGACGTTGGCCTTGGAAACAGAGAATATGGTTTGCAGCAGAAACCACTGTAAAAACTAATTCAATAAAATGTTTTTCTAGTTACATTATTATGCTTATGTTCCATAACAATGTCTTTGCAGGAATAGAAAGCTAAAAAAAGTATAGTGGTCCAATGGAAGCAAGCCACTGGGGCTCACATAACACTGGAGTAGTTCATTCACTTGAGCATTACCTAGATCTCTACTTTTAGAAAATGAACGAGCAAACAAAAAAATTGCATCTGTTGTGAATCAGCTTGTAACACCAGAAGCCACATTTCCACAATGGTGACTGTTTTGAAAGACACACTCAAAAACAAAGCAGCATGTCATATCTACATTTCTTTAAATGTCCTTGTTGAAATGAACCAGAAATTTTCTAATAGTGATTTTCGGCTGTCAGTCAAAACTCAAGACCAATGGATACTTGCAGGGGTTTTCCATTAATTCATTTTTCTCTTTGGCAGGGAAAGCTAATGCTGAGCACTCTAAGCCTGAAGCACAGTTCTCAATTCTGGTCCTATGTGCTGCTTGACTGTGCCCTGAAGTCCAGATCTACTGCACACCATTTACCTGTGTCAGGAGCCAGGAGTGCCTCTCACCCATGAAAATATGTGCTCTGTGAAGCTCTCTCATATTGTTTAGTGTAAAATTTGTTTGGGCATTGTGTCTGTGTAATCTAATTAATTTTGTATTGATTTGCCAAGGCACATTAGGCATGTGTAAACATCTTTTGGAGAGTGATTAATAGATGTTGCAGGAGCAACACTGAATTGCAGCTGTCACAGGAGCTGTGACCTCAACCCTTGCTCATACATAAGCTAAGCAAGAGCTGGACAAAGTAAGAAGTTTATCAGTAACCTACCTTTCTGGGGAAGCAAATCAACAAGATTTTAAGCCTCCAAATCAGCCCATTGATAATCAGTCTTGTCACTAGTGAGCACAAGCTGGAGTTACTATCTCTAGGTAAGACAGACCTAAGGACTCCCTGCCTTCTTTCCATCACCACTTTTTAATCCTAATGTCCTGTTTCAAGGATTATTATAAACTGCCTATTTATATTCTACTGAATTGATGTTTCATTTAAGAATCATCTTTATATTCACATACATATATGTCCCAAATTGTGGAGTTACAAGACAGCTTTCTGTTCAGGATTTAGTCCTGATCCTGCAGACACAACTGGATTTCACTGTCAAGCAACTGCACATGGTTAGCTAGACAGTGGTCAGGTTTGTTTATCATTTGAAGTCATCAAGCAGGTTGAAAGGAAATATGTGGACACAAAATATTATTTCTGTCCTGGTTTGAGTTAAAACACAACTCATTCTGTTCAATGATTCTACTTTTCAGCTAAGCCTCTTGTAAGTAACTGCACTTTCTGAAGTCAATGGCAGATTTTCATAGGCAGTGTCTGCTTCTAGCATTGAAAATGCTCAGCGTTTGGAGTTACTACCAAGGACTGGTGTGCAGAAAGGCTCTTGCTTATACTGCTCCTGTGCAGACCAAGGTCACTTCTGAGTCTTGTATACTATGTTGGGGGTGCAGAAACTAAGAAGCTGCACCTGTGGAGAGGAGCAGACAGGAGAGGTGACCCTAAACTGACCAATAAGGTATTCCATCCCATATCTGTCATATTCAGTATAAAGCTGTGGGATCGTGAGGGTCAAGTTCTCTTCCTGAGTGGATGGCATCTGAGAACAACTCTGTCCGTTCTGCCTTAGATCCCAGTGTATGTGTTCCTGAATCCAGTTCCAGAATCCAGTTCCCAGCTGCCACTGAGTCCAGTCTGGGACTTCCCCAGTGCCTGCCCACAGCATCAGTGGTGATGGTGATGTAATTGTTATCAGGGGTTAGGGTTCAATATTAGTTTTGTATATGTTTATATATATTTCACATTACTGATCTTGTTTTCACTAAATGTCTTTCATTTTTCCAACCCTTATTCTCCTTCCAGGAAGGGAGAGCGGTTAATAAAGAAAGAATATAATTTGTGTAGTGGCTAGCCCAGCTCTAACTCTTGACAATATCACATCCTAGAAAGGCAGTATAATAACTGAGCAAGTGCTCCAGAATTCACACAGCCAGATATGTCACTCTAATATCTGCCACTTCCTATTTTTCCATGCTGAACTGAAAAAAAAACCCTGTCTGTATACCTGAGAATTAATTTCTGATCATACAGATACCAGACATTTTCTGAAAATATTATCAGTAACATAGGATTAAATGCACAGAAGGAATTGGTATTTAAAAATCATCTGCTCAAGGAAACCCACATATGCAGGCAGGAAGTGTACCCTCCAGTGTCATACCAGTATGTACTTACTGGTATGTACATACTGGGGACCAGGTTTGCAGAGGCACAACTGTTATGAGAACCCATCTTCCTGATGAAGCCCCTTCCCAAACCTGGGCCATAGGCACACATAATGTGAGGCCCTTGCTGACCTTAACCAGAAGTCAGCGCAAAGCCACCCAGGCCTGCCAGGACCATTGCTGGTGGCAATGCCTTGGCTGCCTGAGGAACTTCACTGCCAAAGCAAAGCCAGTTAACTACAGTGCCTACAACCTCTTGTGAATCTGGGTTTCCTGGTCCTTAGGTCTGCTGCTTCTTGGATTGGCAAGTGTGATCACTTCCCTTCCTATTTTATTTTATTTTATTTTAGTCCTACAGTTAAAATACATGTCAGTCCTCTGTTACTACCTGCCACAGCAGCTCTTCGGAGGTTAGAGCCACCAAAGGCTGCTGATGTGCCTACCTGTAATGAAACAGCCTGGTAAGGTAAAACCTTTAGAACTCATTGTACTCACTAGTTTTTATCTGAAATAACACAGATCATCTCAATGATGGGACATAATGAGTCAGAAGTAAAAGAGATTTTTAACAGAAGAACTATAAAAGGGTAAGAGAAGGTTTCAGGATGCCAGGGTGAAATAAAACTACTTATATTTACACCTATATAGTGCCAGAGAAAACTAACCACTCTGATTGTCAAGGGACTTTTCCTTTGTACTATATACAAACAAAAGGTCTTCTAGTGTTTTGAAGATTTTTTCATAAGGCTTTCAAAAATGACACTACTGACAATCTCTGCTTACTCCACCATGCACTTGAGTTACACACACTCTTAAGACAGTTGTCTTTAGCAGGTTCAAAAACAATGAAGAAAAATCTACTTACCATTGTATTCCAATTACCACCCTTATAAATACATCACAACAGTTTTTAAAAGAAGAACTCAGAGCTCTCTGTGATATCAATTTTCCAAAGTAAAAAAAAAAATAAAAGATTCAAACATTGCAATGTTGTCCATCATCACTTAACTCATGATAAGTCTTTCCACACATACGCCTGTGCAATCAAAACTGTAAGGATAATGTAGTAGGTGTATATTACGAACTAAACTTCATGCCATCTTACTGGTGCAGTGAAACAAGCAATGGTATTGCTCTCTGTGAGTCTCTGCCCTGGTGGCTTTTGGTTTGGGTTTTGTGTGTGCGTGAAGGTAGTTGAGCTTGAGAATTCATCTTATCAGCCTGATATTGGCTGGTATCTTGCCTCTCCAAGGCAGGAGAGGTGATGCCCACAGCATGGTTCACTGCGTAGGGTGAAAAAAAAAGGACCGCTTTTGTGATTGCTACTTTCCCAAGGCAGATATGCTCCACCATGCAGGACCACAGCTGAGTTCCACTCAAGCCAGTGAGCTGCTGCCGTGTGAAGTTCAGCCAATGTGCCTCAGTTTCTGCCTGCCCAAAGGTGTAAGTGACAGGAGAGGTCAGGCTTCAAGGAGCTTTACAACTTGCATGGAACATACAGTTTCAGCACGATG